>NC_039516.1:0-13237 GCF_003672135.1 Ooceraea biroi | reverse complement strand
ATCAGATATGTAGCGTCTGTGTGCATTACAGCGCGATCTCCGGCATCCATTTTAACAGGCTGGCGTTCATTGCGCGTGTATACTTAGTGATTTAATACCGCGTTAAGCAACGATACTTAAACAACGCTAACTGAAAGAATAATCCGGCTGGAAGTTTAAGCCCACCTTATCCTCTCTTTAAACGGCTGACTGTGCACACAAGACTTCATACAACTTGCCGGTGTTACCTAACATGCAGCTAGACAATATTCCTCACAAGTTTGTGCAAATGTTCTCAAAATTTGCAAGATTCGGTACACGAGTAAACTTCGTTGTCGCATCTACTATTCCGAGGCTGTTACATCTTTCTATTAGGGGTGTGATTTAGTTTTGAGGGTTTTTTTGCTCAAAAACGTATGTATTTAAATATGATAATGAATGAATACCTTAATCCAAATATTTTCCTTCGTTTTCTATAACTTTTCCCATCTTTCTGGCAAGAGATCGATTCCACCACGATAAAACGACTCTTCTTTTCAGTTGATCCATTCGTCGACGAATTTTCGCACTTCCAAATTATGAAAGTGTGTATCCTCTAAAGCGTGTTGCATCCACCGGAACAAATAATAATCGCATGGAGCAATGTCCGCAGAATACGCGGGGTGCGGTAAGACTTCCCATTCGAGCTCTAATAGTGTTTCTTTCACTGATAACGCAACGCGAGGTCGAGCGTTGTCACGAAGAAGAATCACTTTCCGTCGTTTACTCGCAATTGGTGGTCGTTTTTGGTCCAATGCTTGCTTCAACTTGTACAATTGGTGTCGATAACGATCAGCCGTGACAGTCTCGTGCGGATTTAACAGCTCATAGTACACTAGCCCACCAAATACAGAGCATTACTTTTGAACCGTGAATATTGCGTCTCGGAGTGGATGTTGATGGTTCGCCTGGATCCACCCATGATTTTCTGCGTTTCGGATTATCAAAATAGATCCACTTTTCATCCCCAGTAACAATCCGAGACAAAAGACTCTTCTTTTTTTGCCTGGCGATCAACGAAATGCAAATGTTCAAATGGCACTTTCCGATAATTGATGTCGAACCCATTTCCCTTCCTTCTGAATTTTTCCCATTTCATGTAAATGTTTGGTAACTGTTGTACGATCAACATTTAATGCTCTGGCAAGAGATGGATTCCACCACGATAAAACGACTCTTCTTTTCAGTTGATCCATTCGTCGACGAATTTTCGCACTTCTTCGAAATTATGAAAGTGTGTATCCTCTAAAGCGTGTTGCATCCACCGGAACAAATAATAATCGCATGGAGCAATGTCCGGAGAATACGCGGGGTGCGGTAAGACTTCCCATTCGAGCTCTAATAGTGTTTCTTTCACTGATAACGCAACGCGAGGTCGAGCGTTGTCACGAAGAAGAATCACTTTCCGTCGTTTACTCGCAATTGGTGGTCGTTTTTGGTCCAATGCTTGCTTCAACTTGTACAACTGGTGTCGATAACGATCAGCCGTGACAGTCTCGTGCGGATTTAACAGCTCATAGTACACTAGCCCACCAAATACAGAGCATTACTTTTGAACCGTGAATATTGCGTCTCGGAGTGGATGTTGATGGTTCGCCTGGATCCACCCATGATTTTCTGCGTTTCGGATTATCAAAATAGATCCACTTTTCATCCCCAGTAACAATCCGAGACAAAAGACTCTTCTTTTTTTGCCTGGCGATCAACGAAATGCAAATGTTCAAATGGCACTTTCCGATAATTGATGTCGAACCCATTTCCCTTCTTTCTGAATTTTTCCCATTTCATGTAAATGTTTGGTAACTGTTGTACGATCAACATTTAATGCTCTGGCAAGTTCTGAAATGGATTGTGTTGGATTTTCGTGCAATAATGCTTGCAAATCTGCATTTTCAAGCTTTCTTGGTTGTCCCGAGCGTTCTTTGTCCTTCACATCAGTATCACCACTTTTAAAGCGTCTAAACCAGTATTCACACGTCTTAATTGATGGGGCAGAATCACCATAAGTTTCCACAAGAATTCTATAACCCTCAGCCGCAGTTTTCTTTTGATTAAAAAACAAAAGCAACGCATGTTGAAATGCTCTTTCGGAAGTTGCATTTTTACGATGATATAAACACGATTGCTATAATGCTACTAAATGTCATGGATAATGTCAAAACTGTAAGAAACAACAGTTATCGGAAACAGCTATTGGAACAAACTGACACTACAGCCATCTGTTGCAAAACCCTCAAAACTAAATCACACTCCTAATATATCGTAGCGTGCTGTCATTGCATAAAATTGCTCTCGGTGCGTTGGAAATCGGCCTTTTGACGCGGGAGATCGTTTTGCATTTCCGCTTTCGCAATTGTAAATCTCACCCGTACCATTTTCGGCTTCCGACTGCAGCGCGTCGGCCTCGTCCTTCTTCGAGCAGCACAGCCGCCTCATGCTGTCGTCCTTTACGTCCCGTACGCTGTAATCATATAGAAAAATTTATATTTCTCGCCGCGAATCGCGGCCACCGCGGCCGCGCAGGGTCGATCGAAGGCTCAACCGTTACGCTTTATGCCTCAAGTTTCCCGAGGAACACATCGCAAATGAAAAATGATACTAGTCGGACTTGGGCGCGCGCCGGCATTACGTAAAGAAGCGGGATCAGTTCGCCGCGAAGGCGCGGCCACAGAAAGCTTTTCCCCATAAAAAGCGCCGTGAGGAGTGAGGGAGGAGCTACCCTCTCGGAAACGACTTTTCCGCCGCGCGATGCGACGTACAAACAACGTGTGCATATAACGACGGTGCGGATGCGGCAGGGGGAGCGTTACTCTCTCGGCAAACAGCGCAAAAAGTGGCGGCGCATTAGAAATAAAATTATCAGAGCGTGATAATTATATCGGAGAATCGAAAAAGGAGAAACGCGAGAAGGGAAGCGATGTGCTCACAGCTCCGTGCGTTCACCACGCGCATACGGTGATGCGGACAGATAAGGCACGGATTAAATGATCGGTTTGCGTACGGCCTAACACGGTGCATCCTCAGCTTTTCGGTTTGCGAGAAGAGCGCGGGATCGTTGTGTGCAGAACTCGTTTCCGCCGATTCGCGCGCGGTACGGTGCGCGTTATCGTGCGGCGAGTTTCTGCAAATACTGAATATGCAAACTGTTTCACAAGGTACCTCGCTATCAGATGTTCAAAATACACATTTTAATCGCGGGGATAACAAAACGGTAGACATTAATTTTTTATTTGTTCCTATTTTTTATTTTTTGTAAAAACGTAGAAATTTCTGCGTGAAAGACATCCGACTGATGGCATTTATATAAATGATTAATGATGAAATATTTGCAAAATTCCGGGAGAAATTCCGTAGCGAGGGCTGCGTGCTGACCTCTCACAAGCACCCCGTTAACTTCCACGTGGCATGCGGTTATTGATTTTCCCACGGCAGCCGGGAAACCGGAAAAAACCACATTCGAAAGGGAGGACCGGGAAGAAAATCGGAACGCCGGACCAGATCGAGTAATCTTCCAATTGCGCCAAATTCCAATCGCGCAGCGCCAAGTAATTGCACAGTTTATCCCATTGCGTCACGAAATGCTGTTCTAACCGCATGCCGAGCGGCAAAATGTACAAGGAATCACTGGTCGTACACCATTACGGCTTACCGTTGGCGATGTGGCGTTAACGCGCGCCGAACCGCCGCTCGGCTCCGCAAAGTCGCGAAGCTAATCCGTTCCCGCGACTTGCTGGCATTGTTCCCGCGAAAGCGTGCTCTACGCGGAACTGGATAATGTTAATAAATTAATGAAGCGTAGCTTAATATTCCGATCATTATCCCGGCGAGGTGACTCGAGAAAGTTTCCGCCGAATGGCCTAACTTGATCTCGAGGACACCGGCGGTTTACGTATAATACTTTGGAGGTAAACCTTCGGAGCCGTATAAGTGAGGAGACAGAATGGATTATTAATTCCGTTCGCGGTTTCTCCTCGCGCTTCTTTCGTTCGAGCCAAGGGGACTTCTCGCGCAGTAATCGAGCGTTATGCGATCTCTCGATAACATTTTAACGACAAACACCGGACTTCGGACGTAAGTCTTGCTTGGCAAAAGCGACGACAGCTCTGTTATCACGTGGAAGTATCATGATTCATCATGGAAATTAGAACACCAACGACCAAGTGACTTTACATTATATGAAGTGGTCACCTGACTTCAATGATCGCGCGGATTGATAATATAATTACTTTGCGAGCATTTGTCCATCGTCGAAGGAAGAACTCGATTATCGGTTAATCTCTCTTACAATTTACTAAATGCTTCTGAATTAAAGCCACCGTTCGAGTATCTCTTATACATTCCTCGCTTATCGCAACTACGATAATGCAACGATAATGCGAAACTATTGAAAAACGTCGTACATTGTGCCACTACAGCATAACTTCGGTATATCCAGGTTTTTACCATTTTTACGTGCAACTAATAGCAATATTTCGAGACATTTCACATATAAATATACATATTTTGATACTTTCGATACTTTTTATAGCTATGTCGTTAATTATCAGTACATATAATTGTCTATATATAATTGTCAGTAATTACGGTGACAATTGCGGCCGCACGTCACGCGTCCCGCGTTTCCGGCAACCACAAATACATTTGCACGACGGAAACTCGTGATTACGGCGATTTTATGGTCTCACTTTTGTCGCGTCCGAGTGCAAAACGTGCCTCCGCACCGCACGTTTTCCTCCTCGGCTAAATCTACATATTCTATTAGTTTAAAACGGAGCACACACGTCCGGAGAGACACACGAGAGAATCCGTCACGAGCACGAGACGTGGCGGCCTTCTGTCTTTCCGGAACCTGACCTTGCATATGACGGAGCCGACGTGTCGCATGTAATACCTTTTGCTCGCCTCCGCGCGGATCGACCGGACGATCACCGATAAGCGAAATCAAGCACGACTCGCGACTCGCCGCTCGCTGGACATTGTACGCACCTGTCTCACCTGCGTCTCGCAATGTCGGTACGAACACCGGTCTTTGAAGGTAAACATATTCCGCGGTGGTGGCCACAGTGCTTAGACAAGTGGGGGACGACAAAATAAACGGAAGGGGAAAACGTATCTACATGATACATCTTGAGATTCCGCGAGAAAAACGAGTGGAGGCCGCTGCTCCGGATGCACCCGCGCATGGCGCCCTTTTTCCTGCGGATGGAAACGCGAGGGAGCATCCTTGAAACGGCGACTTGATCTGACAGATCTGACGGAAAACGCTGGAGAACGCGTTCCGCACAGATACCAGTTGCGGGCATGACTGGAGTCGATTGGTACCGTAAATATCGCATGCCGACTCGCCGTCCGAGATCGACGAACCGAGCTAAACTGGAGGGAAAACGGTGCTATTTTCAATGGCAGAGAACTCTAGGAAATATAAAAAATAATGACATCATCAATTCAGAACTCCTCTGAGAAGAAAAAAATTTTAAACTCGAGAACTTTTTCATTTCTGAATTTATGGTATTTTCATACCATAAATTCAGAAATGAAAAAGTTCTAGTCATTCGAAATTTTTTCTTTTTCCGAGCAGTTCTGAGTTGTTGATATCATTATTTTTTATATTGCCTAGAGTTCTCTGCTGATTTTTCAATGGCAGAGAACTCTAGGAAATATAAAAAATAATGACATCATCAATTCAGAACTCCTCTGAGAAGAAAAAAATTTTAAACTCGAGAACTTTTTCATTTCTGAATTTATGGTATGAAAATACCATAAATTCAGAAATGAAAAAGTTCTAGTCATTCGAAATTTTTTCTTTTTCCGAGCAGTTCTGAGTTGTTGATATCATTATTTTTTATATTGCCTAGAGTTCTCTGCTGATTTTTCAATAGCAGAGAACTCTAGGCAATATAAAAAATAATGATATCAACAACTCAGAACTGCTCGGAAAAAGAAAAAATTTCGAATGACTAGAACTTTTTCATTTCTAAATTTCCGGTATTTTCAATAGCAGAGAACTCTAGGCAATATGCCAATTAACAATATAAACATCTCAGAACTGCTCGGAAAAAGAAAAAATTTCTAAGGGCTAGAACTTTTTCATTTCTGAATTTACGGTATTTTCAATAGCAGAGAACTCTAGGCAATATAAAAAATAATGATATCATCAACTCAGAACTCCTCTGAGAAGAAAAAAATTTTAAACTTGAGAACTTTTTCATTTCTGAGTTTACGGTATTTTCAATAGCAGAGAACTCTAGGCAATATAAAAAATAATGATATCATCAACTCAGAACGCCTCTGAGAAGAAAAAAATTTTTAACTCGAGAACTTTTTCATTTCTGAATTTACGGTATTTTCAATAGCAGAGAACTCTAGGCAATATAAAAAATAATGATGGACAAATTCCCTGGGCGAATTTTTATGGATTGCGTTCCGTGTGTTAGTACAAGCTTTAATCGAGATCTCGGAGACGGAAGAGGAAAGGATGTCCGATCGCTGGCGAACCGTTGGTTCGCGTCAATCGAAGCATTCGCCGCGACTCGTTCAGTCGCTCGAAAATATGAGCAGCGCGATGTAAATTATATACAAGGGCATCATCGGCGCTATCAATGCGCATTTCATGAATATCGAAAGCGCGATCATTACGGTCGCGATTTAACCATGTGTTTAATCGACAATCTTGCCGCAGTCTCGATATATCGCGACGGTCTAATATCCATGCTACTCCATCGTATCTTCGGTTAATTAATTGAAATAATTCATGTGGCGGGGCTGATCCGGATGGCAGCATCGACACGCGGGTTCTGCGATGTAAAAGATCTTTGTAATTTGATATTGATCTTTCGACGACTGAAATACGTAAAATGTAATGAAATCGGGAAAGATATACTTTCGATATTATCCAGTATGTAGAAAGGATCTAAAGAAATATCGCATATAACTGGTTTCAACCAGCCAATTCCGGCTGCACGATCACGCCCGCGCCGTCTCTCTCGCAGCTGTGCGCGATTACGGGCGTATTGTTATATCGCGTGAAAGTGAACGCAAAAAATCAGGACTTGCAAACAAATGTAATTCGCACGACCGCATATCCGTAATTTAGCGATGTTGTTTTACCAACTACGATATTGTATACGCGAAATTAATACAGATTTTCATTCTTTCGAATAAAATTGGATTTATTTATGTGGAACGATCGAAAAGAGCGCATTGCGGATAAAATTGCGGATGAAGATGCACAATTTACGATATCTGACCTATATCCTATTTAGATAACATTATTTTATCGCAATGTACATTTGATAATCATTCCCACTTGGTAATCAATTCCAGTTGCAAGTGCGAGTTCTATATCTCTGATAGATTTCTGCAAAGAATAGCGCGCATAAATAATAAAGATCATAAATAATTTATGACACGTGATACTAATACATGACCACAAACGTCATATCTTGGCGAACAGGAAATGTTTTCCTCAAATTACTTGACTTTATTACGACTTCACATTAGGCAGAAAATATCGATATTAAAATCAGCCCGATATCTCAAAATCAAGATAGCTATATCGCACAAGATAAGTTAATGACTAACAATTATCGAAAAATATGTTTTTAATGCGAATTATCTCGTAAATTATTAATTTAACATATATCTTTAATTTTATTAAGCGCTGTTAATGTATGAAACTTTATACATCGACAAGATACGTGCGCTCAATAATTATGCATAATTGCACACATACAAGGTGTACATATATTTTTCATATATATGCATATATATTACATTTTATTTTGTATGCATGCTAGAACCTCACATTATATAAGACCATCACGTATACGTTAGAAATACTAATAACTAATATACTCGAGTGTGATATTAAAACTTAATACAATTATGAAGTATGTGCGATAAGTTTTAATAGCGCTAAATTGAAGCGAAAGAGTTCGTCTAATTGGTTAAAAGCTGATTAAGTTTGATATACTCACTATCCAAATGAAATTTTATAAATAAACAATGGTTTTTACTGACTCATCTGGCAACACACTGCAAATTGCAAACTGCGGCTTCAATAATAACGCTAAGCGTGCATCAAGCATAAGCATTTACAAAGAAGGAAAATTTTAAAAAGCCTTTGTTCTTTGCGGAAAACGTGCAAACATTTAAAAGATACATTTACGAGCGCGACGTAAACCCGGGACTATTTTTTCCCCAGACAGTATCTTCGCACAGTCTGTCACACAATTCTCGAATATGATAAGATTAGTCTTTATCAAAGAAGAGTACGAAGTAGCCAACTTAATTACATATCAAACAACATCGTTGATTAATGAGCCTATTAACGTGATTAATTCTGTGTGTCCGTCGCAGATGTTACTCGTTACTCGTTCGTTTCGGACTAATCGAAAAAATGGGATTACGTAATCCACTTATTTACATGACGAACAGATTACGTCGTCGTTCTCCACGTTCTCCGTCTCCACTTGTAGGACGAAACAATAGGACTCAAACAATCATAAAAATTCTTCCGACTCGGATAACGTGGAGGAGTAATTGCCACGTGCGTATCAGTAACATTTCATCATGTGAAACCTGAGCGATGTTTATTTGCTGACAATGAGACTCACCGGTTACCGAACCTTGATCGCTATCGTGACGATGAACCGCATGAAACATACGTGAGTGGTTTAATGAAAAGGCGAAACAAAGTGTGAATGCTAAGAGCCAAGACCAACCAAGATCATCAGACTGCGCGCTGAAGAAGCCGCGCTGAATGATTCACCACCATATCAAAGCTTGAGCGCGTTCCCATTAAGCTTATGGCAGGGATCGACAGAAGTTTTGGAAAATATCACCGCGTTTCATGTAACTTTTCAACTTCCAAGCGCAAAATGTTTTCTTTGTCGAATTCTTGAAATAATGACTTGGTCGAAGCGAAATGCACTTGAGATGAATTTTCATTTGGTATTAAATGGCGAAATGCCACTCGTACTTAATTGTTTTAATTCGGCTAAGATATTTGCATGCATTGCATTTATATGTTTGCTATTAAATTATGTATTGTGCTTCTGTCAGTAAAATGTCACTTTTCTTCATCTTGGCTGAAAAATTTTATCTAATGAAGTTTTCATGCGTCAACGTATGAATGCTTAACGAGCAATACAAATAAACGTTGACCTAGATATTATTTTAAAACAATGCAGAGCTTAGTTCCGAATATGCTTGCTGTTGAATATTTTAAATATTTTAATGTACATACATCTTGTGTACTAACTGCTCTGCGTCATGTATGTTAATGTTGATAGCAACAGCTATAACGAGTTTGCGTTTTAAATAAACCTAAAAAAACTAAAATAATTAATTGTTTCTGTACGTGAAGGAAAATGGATTTTAAATTTATTTCTTTATTATGAAATAAATTTATTTATTATTAATTTATCTGCTACTCTTTTATTATCTTTGTAATAACGCGACATTGTCAGCAAACGTTAATTGTCGACATGATGGAGAAGTAGTTTTACATTTTGAGAAACGGCATTGACGTAATAATCTGCGTACAATCGGTCGATGTAACAATGCGTTTATTCGTTTACGTTTCGGAGCACACAGCGCGGTGGCTCTCTTTGATATTTTTACGCAGCAGTGCACTGTTCTGCATCACGCCGCGTAAAGTTACAATACCGTTAATATGTTAAATTTAGAAATCGCCCAAAGTACTCCTCTTCGCAATCATTGACATTATTCTGGAAAACTGCGCAAATATTGTATCAAAATTTAATCCGATTTTAATACAATAAACGTTGCGCACAAGTAACATTTTAAAACGGTTTGCAAAAAGCGTTCTTCAAATAAAATTAATTAAAACTATCCAGAAAAACTGAAGACATAAAGAATATTATATATCCATACAAATTCCTACTAACAATGCTATTCAATTTCAACAGAATGTCTCTTTCGATAGCATCCAATGCTTTTTACAGCAACGTCACAAAGAAGTCAGTTTCGGGACTTACCTTCCGAAGCCCATGATAGCACCGTATCGGGGCATGCACCAGGCGATGATCTCAATCGACACCCACTGTGTACTCGCGCGCGCGGGAAAGTCAGAAAATTCGCGGCACGAGCGCCCGAGGGAGAGCAGGAAGCTGCGCCTGGAGCCGCGGGGCACTCTGCACGCTTTGTTCCACGCGACGACCACGCTCAAACACTCGGAAACTTGGACGTGTTTAATCGCCCGACGGAGCAGAGGAGTCCGCGTCGCAGAGATGAGCCGCGAACGAGGAGGCGGCGGACGATGTAGCTGGTCGGTGGACGACGACGAAAGTCGCGGACGCTAAAAGCCGTCGTCGGACGGCGACGGCCGGCTGCGGGACGTTTTTCCCGCCGTCCCTCTTATCTGGCTCATTGTGAAAGTTGGGTCAACAAACCGCACACACGGGATACGGACGTGCGTGCTACACGCCCAGAGATTAATCGGCCGAAGCGATACGCTTCCCACTCGAGGATACGCGCGCGCGTATCTCGCATCGGACGCGCGCCTATTAGGCGATCGCGGGATGAATCCGCGCGGATCACACGCACGCTCGTGCAAGGCCATCGAAATTCGCGAGCCACACGAGACGCGCGCGTGACGGATAAATTATCAGAAAGTAACTTTGAATCCTCGATCGCGACGCCATACGTTGCCGCGAACAAAGTTCTGAATCATCGATGACGTTTGTTTTCTCCGACTGGCGGATTGGCGGTGATGACTCCGTCATGCTGCGCGAGTGGGGCAAAAGTCCGTAAGTGGGATAAGAGTGGCGTAAGACGTGACTCTCACAAAGAAATTGACGTGGATCGAGTTTTTAAATTTTTATAGAGATAAAGAGATAGAGAAAATTTGTTGGGAAAAGTTGTTTGTTATGTATATTTTGTTACGGTTTCAGGAATTAAGTGGATTCTAGGATCTCGCGGTTTTAAGGTAAACGCACGGGCGTCGCGTCGTGGCGAGAACCGCAATATCGTTTGCAATTCATTAATTGTTACGCTTGGTTTCGGCGAAAAGCCAATTTCGTGAAACAATCGTAGATGCATAAAACTGATGATGGTTTTTTTTACTATCGGAATTGAACAGTTCAGTAACATTTTTCATTACATTTATATGCACCTGCGCGCCCGACACCCGCTGCCATTTCTGCCACTTCCAATTATAGCACGGCAGTGACTGGCATATTTATTTTTATTAAGATATAGACGATTATACAAGAAAAAATTTATATAATAAATGATAAAAAAATAGATATTTTAATCACCTTCCGGCAGTCTCTTGCGTTTTGTCTTAGGAAATATGCAGATTGCTACTGTTGCGGATATTACGTCCACGTCTTCTTCTTCTTCTTCTTTTTCTTCCTATTTTTTACAAATTTGTATATAAAATAGCAGTGCCGTCAAATTTAATATATAACTATATATTATAACTGTATACTATAGTTAACTTTTTATACTAGATTTAATATTATTTTATTCACATTGAACGTTTTCGTTAGATTTTTGTCCCCAGCTGTGCGGGTTATCCGCGTTCAAATAGTTTAACCCCACTTCGCTCGGCCAATTAAGTTACTCTCTTACTCGTCGTGACATTAGCCTACCGTAAATATCTCTACAATTATAGTTATTTACCTTATCAATATGAAATTAGGAAGAGGCGAATTAAAAAAAAGATCACTACATAGGAACACAAGAAATGTATTGTCATCAAGAAAACGATTTTTATAATTGTTTTATTAGGTATAAGTTTTATCAATTTTGTTTTATGAATTTTTGCTTTTAGAATTGCTTCTTTCTTCTCGGACAGTACAAAAATTTTTGATGTCTTTTGGATTTTTGTGCTGTCTGGTTATTCGAGATAAAGAAAGAGAAGAAGCATAATAAACCACAACGGTCCTAAAGAGTCTTGGACGTCACTTGCAGTCATCTGCAACGATTTAACTCTTTACAAAAACGTAAAGAATAATGAAGAAGAATAACAAGTAGAAAATGGAGAACAGAAGGAAATTACGCCACCGCAGGAAGTTTTCTGTTCTCTCTTTTAGCAACAAGTGACTTCGCAATTCTGTACGTATAATGAAGGTAAATGTATTTGCATTAAAAATTACAAAATCGTGTTTATAATGTTTATGCTACTTTCAGCGGAAAAGTATAAGAATATATATATTTTATTATTATTTTCTGACTAGGATTTATTAGATGTACAAATTAATTCGGTGTCTTCTTTCAGTAAATTAAGTATTTTTATTTACAGAAAAATGAAATACATTTAATCCTCAAAATATTCACCATTATTTTCGATCTTTCCTCCATCTTTCGGGCAACTGACGAATTACATCTCGAAAAAAGGTTTTTAAGTCGATAAAGTCGTCGATGGTTTTTCGGACCTCTCCATATATTATTTGAAACTGCGTATCAGTTGAGTAATATTAAAGAAATCAAGATGGTAACGGATTGATGCAATATGAAGCATATTTATCAGATCTAGCTCCATTGTGTCAATACACTTTCCCTTAAGGCTGAATAAATGTATCACATGTTTCATAAATTAAAAAACTGTTTGAGTGAGTACTTTGTATGGACGATTATCGATATACTCTTATACCTAGTTCCATAATTTATTTTAATTGGAATTTAATGGAAGTTAATGGGGAATTCGTATTGCGACTAGAATCTCTAAAAAATGAACTATATTGAATTATTGAATCTTGGGTACGTTCCACTTGACCTCCCAACGATCGCGAGCGTCATTCTATCTTTATTCAATGTTCAGTGAGCAATAAAGACAGAATGATTCGCGGTCGTTGCGAGCGTCAAGTTGAACGCACTCGAGGAAGGCTTCGGTGGAAAGAAACTAGACCAGAGAAGCCAAAAAACCAGGGAGGTTCCTCGTCTGCAAAAACTGGTGCATGGTTACAGTCGTGGGCACTGAGATTGTGACACTTTTTTTGAATAAGTTTATGAATACGCAATATCTCTATGCGTGCGTTACAATGATTCGCATTCTGAATTGATTTGCGTGTTCATAAACTCATTTAAAAAAAAGTGTCACAACCTCAGTGCCCACCCCACGACTGTACCACAATTGGTACCAATATGGCTGCCCGTGTGGTGGGCGGGCCAGAATTTTCCCACAGCGTTTCCTGCTTGTCGTACGAGGCTAAAATGACTTGACTCTACACTCTTTTTTTCTTTGTGACAC
>NC_039515.1:13830567-13842897 GCF_003672135.1 Ooceraea biroi | reverse complement strand
CATGTCGACGCATCATTTTCTCACAGTCGCTCGTCGACTCGGCGCTTCTGCGTCCTTTATTCCGATAAAACGGCCAATATTTATGTGTTGCAATCGAAAATCGGGAAAGTGTTTCTGTTATTTACAATGCAAGAAATATTTAAAAATATGGAAATGTAAGTAAGTATATACAATATACTTACTTGAGAAATAAGATTCGAGATAAGACATTTCCATATCTTTTAATATTTCTTGTATTTAATATTGCAACACATAAATATTGGCCGTTTTGTGCAGATTCTACAAATTCTCTTAGAAGAATAGAATAAGATGTCTTTTAGATCTGACAATATTCTGAAATCAAGAATATTTTGAACTTGCTAGAAATTTGTATGTAAATCCTTCTGAGAAAATGAATGAGATAGCACCAAGATTATTGAAATCTAGATTTTCGAATTTTCTATTGAAGATTAAAATATGCTTCTTTTCAATAATAAATATGATTGTCGCTATAGCGATGTTATTTTATGATAGATTAAAGAGTAATAGCATTAAGTCCAGAAATCTTTTCTGTGGGTGTAGTCTGACGCTAGCTTGTGAGATGATTGTACCGTTTGCTCTTGAAGCGTCGATTATTTTTAAGTCCTTATCGCACTTTACGCGTGCTGCATCACACCTTTGTTCGAGGCTGCTCACGAACACGATCGTCAGTGTTTTGATTTCGAAAGAGACGGAGGATCGGACCGGTAAACGGCGTCGGTCGAAATTTAGAACGTTCCGCGAAAGACGGAGACGGCAGATCCGCTTCTCTTTTCCCGGAGAGCAGCACACGGATACTACTCCGCGTTCACGTGCACTACTACCGTATGAATGCGTAATGGAACGACCGAATGCACGCGCATAAGGGAAATGTACAAACGTGCATATTTCACTCGCGCAGTGCGTGCGTGCGTTCTTTCACGTCTTCATACGGGATAATGCGACACTCATCTGTTCCGTGAGAAGGAAAAACGGAGACAATACGGTTTGCAGAGCTCTCCGTTCCCTTATTTTTTAAACGTCTCTCATTCACAATGCAGAGATGGACTCTTTAATGCTGAAGTTCAAATTACGATCGCGATATTGTTTCACGTGGAAATTCCGATCTTTCGTTTCCGTGATTCGCTTTGCCCTTAATGGAGTTTGTAATCAGTAATTTTATTCTACCAAGTTTTCTACTGTTACCGGTGGTCAGCCGGTTGCGCTGGTCAATGTCAATGCGCTTTTACGAATCCGTAATTTCGATTAATTTACGAGCGCACGGAACGTTCATGTCTATTAAATTAAATTAGCGTTCATGTTTACGAAATAAGCGTAAAAGAAATTTCGTATCGTGCAATAAACTCGCGTAGAAGGGCGTAGTAAATCAATTTTACGCAATGTTTGCGAATCTTAACGCGATCACTGACTTACACGGGCGGTTTCGGAGCAATCTTTGAAATTCGTCGTGCTAGCAGACTGGCTTACAAGCTGGCTTCCTATACGAGCCGCGAAAGTTCGCATTGCTCCGTCAATCGGTTGTTCCGAAGTTTTGATTCAATAAGACAATAAGATAAATCGAGACGGAGTTTAGCGGAACTATAGAGTTCCAATGTCTACTTGCGATGTATCGAGCGAGAACGCAGGATACACGCGCGCAATAATAACGGTGTATAAACATCGTCATGAATCTCCCATCGCGACGAATCGTAAAAGGGAGCCGCGATCGTCGTTATCGCCGTTACGGACGTAACGTTCACTGATACCGCCTCGTTGACGGACATCGTGTACCACTCGGTGTACGTACGTACATCTCAATTAATAACGTCGATCACCAAAGTCGCGCGGTGACGGAACGTCACGAGACGCACGATGTCCGCCGTCAGGAGTGGCAAACGAGAGAAACGAGGAATCACTTTGTGCAGACTCACGGGATGGAACTTCCTTTAGCAGCACTTCTCCTCGCCGGCTCGGTCTCGTCCCACTCTCGTTGCTGGCGCGAGGTCGCCGGGCCGTTTACTCCTGCAACGCACAAACGCGCCGTGTCACCTTCCGCGATATATACGGGAGCTCGTCGTCGGGCATCACCGGCGGACCCCGTTCTCTCGCTCTCCTCTCGCGAGGGCTCTCCGCGCCGACCGCGCCGCGACGAAAACCGAAAAGGTAAGGTAAGGTCCGGTCACGCGGCGGCGGCGGCGGCGTCGTCTCGCGAGCGAGCGAACAAGTCTCTCTCTCTTTCTCCCTCTCTTTCTTCCTATTCCCGGACGCCGCTATTCCGCGAACGATTCCATGGCACGTTCGCGTCACTCGTCACACCGAGACACCCGTTACGCCTGCGGTCGAGCGCGTAGCTGCGTTTCACCCAACGTGTTCTCCTTCTCGATCTTCGACGCTATACGCTGCGTGGTAAATGCGGCTCCCGAGGAGCGTCCAGGAGCGTCGGTGACGAGGCGAGGCGACGTTGCGACCGAGCGTAGTACAGGCCTTGTTGGGAGATAGGTCTACGCACCGCCGAACAGGGAAGAGATGGAAGGAGATTCTTAAGCTCCCCGCACGGGGAAACTCTTACGGGCTCAGGTAACACGCGCCGCAACCGATGGATATCAACGACCAGCGAGGGAGAGAACGAGAGAGCCCCCTCGGCACACCGTCTTCACTCTTCTGCTCCTTCTCCTCTCACTCTCTCTCTTTCTCTCACCGCTGCGTCCTCTCGTTCCCTTTGCGTGGTCTCGCTCGGTGCTGCGGTGCACGACACGTCGCTACGCGGCCAAGTTTCGACGAACGAACGCGGACGCGGATGGGGATGAATCACACAAAGGACACCGACGCGCGTTACCGTCTCTATCTCTCTGTCTTCGCGCGTCAAACTCTCTCTCTCTCTCTCTCTCTTTCTCTCTCACGCGCGCACTTTCGACGCACTGCAGTGGACGAATGTCACACGACACACCCGGTTCGACTGCACGTCCTACCGCGTACCGCGGCGACGTGCGGCGCAATTTTACCGTAACCCGACCGACCGCCGCGCTGCGTACTCGTCGCGCTCGCGTTGTCCGCCCGAGAAAGCACCGGAGGAGGCCGTGCGCGGTCACACGTCTCTCGCGCGACACGTCCGTACGTCGCGAGCGCCGATGGCAGAGTGAACCGGTGGCGCCGCGAGCACCGGCGCCCTCGCGTACTAACGACCGCCCACCGATGCACGAGCGCGCACGACCGTTCTTCGGAGACCGGAATACCACGGAACCGGAATACACGCACCAGTCGTGCACACCGACGCGCACACGTGCACGTGCACGCACGGGTACTCGCGCCCGCGCGGGTAGTAGGATCGTACGACAGCTACACTCCGCCGAATCTATAATGGATATTCGCACCGACGGACCACCTGGCCCACCATTCCTCCCCTTACTACACCATCTAACGGGTGTCCACTTATACACACCGACGTCATCAGCGCGCCGTAGTGTAAGATCTGGAAAGATAGTCGAGACTGACAGGTCGTATAGAGGATCGGAATGAAAACAAGTTGATCACAACAGTAGGAGTATTGGCCGTACAGCCTAAGACCTAGGCGTGTGAACCAGGGATCCCGGAGAGTTCGAGTTCAAATCTAAGGCAGTCTCCTAGTTATTTTTCGCCTCTTACACTTCAGAAGTGGGATAAAATCCGCTACCCCTCGAAGACAATTGAGATTCATCCGCTACCCCTCGGAGAGGAGGGAGTTGAGAAGCAGCTGGCCGGTAGTGAAGCCTGAACATGGAGGTCGGGACGGACTCAGAGGAGTGAACCAACATGGAGATTGGGAAGGACTCAGAGGAGTGAACCAACATGGAGATTGGGAAGGACTCAGAGGAGTGAACCAACATATGGAGATTGGGAAGGACTCAGAAGAGTGAACCAAAAATGGATGTTGGGAGGGACTCAGAAGATTGAACCAAAAATGGAGGTTGGGAGGGACTCAAGTGGAGTGAACCGACGATTTGGAGACATTCGGGGACGAATGTAATGTCAGGCTGGCCGAGCTGTAAGATCTGGAAAGATAGTCGAGACCGACAGGTCGTATAGAGGATCGGAATGAAAACAAGTTGATCACAACAGTAGGAGTATTGGCCGTACAGCCTAAGACCTAGGCGTGTGAACCAGGGATCCCGGAGAGTTCCAGTTCAAATCTAAGGCAGTCTCCTAGTTATTTTTCGCCTCTTACACTTCAGAAGTGGGATAAAATCCGCTACCCCTCGAAGACAATTGAGATTCATCCGCTACCCCTCGGAGAGGAGGGAGTTGAGAAGCAGCTGGCCGGTAGTGAAGCCTGAACATGGAGGTCGGGACGGACTCAGAGGAGTGAACCAACATGGAGATTGGGAAGGACTCAGAGGAGTGAACCAACATGGAGATTGGGAGGGACTCAGAAGAGTGAACCAACATGGAGATTGGGAAGGACTCAGAGGAGTGAACCAATATCGAGATTGGGAAGGACTCAGAGGAGTGAACCAACATGGAGGTTGGGAGGGACTCAGAAGAGTGAACCAAAAATGGATGTTGGGAGGGACTCAAGTGGAGTGAACCGACGATTTGGAGACATTCGGGGACGAATGTAATGTCAGGCTGGCCGAGCTGTAAGATCTGGAAAGATAGTCGAGACCGACAGGTCGTATAGAGGATCGGAATGAAAACAAGTTGATCACAACAGTAAGAGTATTGGCCGTACAGCCTAAGACCTAGGCGTGTGAACCAGAGATCCCGGAGAGTTCGAGTTCAAATCTAAGGCAGTCTCCTAGTTATTTTTCGCCTATTACAATTCAGAAGTGGGATAAAATCCGCTACCCCTCGAAGACAGTTGAGATTCATCCGCTACCCCTCGGAGAGGAGGGAGTTGAGAAGCAGCTGGCCGGTAGTGAAGCCTGAACATGGAGGTCGGGACGTACTCAGAGGAGTGAACCAACATGGAGATTGGGAAGGACTCAGAGGAGTGAACCAACATGGAGGTTGGGAGGGACTCGGAAGAGTGAACCAAAAATGGAGGTTGGGAGGGACTCAAGTGGAGTGAACCGACGATTTGGAGACATTCGGGGACGAATGTAATGTCAGGCTGGCCGAGCTGTAAGATCTGGAAAGATAGTCGAGACCGACAGGTCGTATAGAGGATCGGAATGAAAACAAGTTGATCACAACAGTAGGAGTATTGGCCGTACAGCCTAAGACCTAGGCGTGTGAACCAGGGATCCCGGAGAGTTCGAGTTCAAATCTAAGGCAGTCTCCTAGTTATTTTTCGCCTATTACAATTCAGAAGTGGGATAAAATCCGCTACCCCTCGAAGACAGTTGAGATTCATCCGCTACCCCTCGGAGAGGAGGGAGTTGAGAAGCAGCTGGCCTGTAGTGAAGCCTGAACATGGAGGTCGGGACGGACTCAGAGGAGTGAACCAACATGGAGGTTGGGAGGGACTCAGAAGAGTGAACCAACATGGAGATTGGGAAGGACTCAGAGGAGTGAACCAACATATGGAGATTGGGAAGGACTCAGAGGAGTGAACCAATATCGAGATTGGGAAGGACTCAGAGGAGTGAACCAACATGGAGGTTGGGAGGGACTCAGAAGAGTGAACCAAAAATGGATGTTGGGAGGGACTCAAGTGGAGTGAACCGACGATTTGGAGACATTCGGGGACGAATGTAATGTCAGGCTGGCCGAGCTGTAAGATCTGGAAAGATAGTCGAGACTGACAGGTCGTATAGAGGATCGGAATGAAAACAAGTTGATCACAACAGTAGGAGTATTAGCCGTACAGCCTAAGATCTAGGCGTGTGAAACAAGGATCCCGGAGAGTTCGAGTTCAAATCTAAGGCAGTCTCCTAGTTATTTTTCGCCTATTACAATTCAGAAGTGGGATAAAATCCGCTACCCCTCGAAGACAGTTGAGATTCATCCGCTACCCCTCGGAGAGGAGGGAGTTGAGAAGCAGCTGGCCGGTAGTGAAGCCTGAACATGGAGGTCGGGACGGACTCAGAGGAGTGAACCAACATGGAGATTGGGAAGGACTCAGAGGAGTGAACCAACATGGAGGTTGGGAGGGACTCGGAAGAGTGAACCAAAAATGGAGGTTGGGAGGGACTCAAGTGGAGTGAACCGACGATTTGGAGACATTCGGGGACGAATGTAATGTCAGGCTGGCCGAGCTGTAAGATCTAGAAAGATAGTCGAGACTGACAGGTCGTATAGAGGATCGAAATGAAAACAAGTTGATCACAACAGTAGGAGTATTGGCCGTACAGCCTAAGACCTAGGCGTGTGAACCAGGGATCCCGGAGAGTTCGAGTTCAAATCTAAGGCAGTCTCCTAGTTATTGTTCGCCTCTTACAGTAGCGACGCGTTGCACGTCTCTCGATCTCGACGTCGCGTTACGACTCACGAGTGAAGGGGGTGAGAGATGGGAGACCGAAGGGCAGGGTCGGATTAAAGCAAATTGCCGCTGTGGGCCTAATGTTATTTCTACCCCTTCATAATTATTAATTAATTCATGGCACTCCTTAATAATTCATGAAGTTTCCTCGGTGATCCACCCAATTTGCTCCTATCTTCCCTTTGGTTTTGTATCAAAGACGGTGATGCCAGATCCCGTGCATTTGATAGCATTTTGCCTCACTCCTGCTCGGGCGAGCAGGAGTGAGGTAGAATGCTACCAAATGCACGGAAACTGGCATCACCGATCAAAGGTTCCTTTCTATACAGTTTCCACGACACTCTCCTCCAAGTTACTCTTGATGCTGGCTCTAACTTCTCTCCCTCTCGTTTATCACGCGCTCAACGCTCGCGACGCTCACTACCGCGCTACGCGCCGTTTATCGCCTATTGGTCTTCAAATTTTATCACTGTGGGCCAACTCTGGCCCCTTATATTAATCCTACACTGCCGAAGGGAGTCGCCCCCGGTGGTGCATCGCTGCCACGTCGCGTCGTCGTCGTCGTTGTCGTCGCGCAGTAATATTCCGATCGGTTTTGACTCGCGTATAACTCGTACTATAACTCGTGGCCGCGCTCGCGATCGCGGAAATGGAGTACGCTCGAAAAAAAATTGCCTCGCCGAGGAGCGCGCATCGAGTTATTTACGTTTCGCATCGAAAACGCGCGGCCCGGTGCGGCACGGCGCGTACATCAAGCGCGAGCGCGCGTCGCCCGTCCGATGAAATGGATCCGTATTAAAAGCGGAGACCGATTCTTTACTCGAGTGTTTCGAGCAAACATCGGCGATTTCGATTAATTAAATGTGTATGCTGTGTATTTACGATTACATTGAATTTCGTCGAAGTCTAGTAATCTGCATAATTACGTATTCAGCCTCGAACGCTGCACTTCGAGGTTCTAGTCACCTTAAGCACCGATGAAAATTAAGCTTCCTGTCGAGTGTACGCGTATTGTGCGTATTATATGCGTTTATATGACTATAATATTCTTATTTATATTAATCATTAATAATAAATTAATAATTAATATATTATATTATTTTTTTAATTTATCAAGTTGGTCGGAAAGTCTTTTCGTATTTTATGCAAAAAAGAAAAAATTTTTCACGAAAAGCGCTTTTATTTTAACCCTAGCTTCCCACACAGGGCTGCCTAAAACCCCAAGTAAAATAAAGTAATTCACGACCTTTCTTCACAAGCGAATATTTTACAAACTACTTTCTTCTTCAAAGTTTCCTATGCATAGGCATGTTCCTTGATGTGTGGCGTATCGGTGGAAAAAAAGTTACTTAAAATCAGTTGATTTTTCTTATAGTTTTAATTACATATTCGACGTGCGGTAGCCTGTACCCCAGTGTGGGAAACCCGTGAAAATTGAAAGTATGGGAAGCCAGGGTTAATCATCAATATAATTTCCTGGTCTAATGACTTCCTCCCATCGATCTACAAGCTTGAAAATTCCGTCCTTGAAAAAGGCACTGGAATTAAAGTCCTAGAATAGATTAAAGAAAAGATCCAACTCCAAGCAGAGCGACTCAAAATACGAAAAGACTTTCTGACCAACCTAATATTAATATAATTAATAAATAATTAATCTATTCTTAATATTGCATTCAAATATTGCATCTAATTATAAGCAATAATGAACATGAATGTACCTGGCGATGAGCGTGATCAATCACGCTGCACTTGAACGAGAAGAAAATGGCGTCCAACGCACATACGTACGAAACGTGGTCACTTCCCGTAGGCTCACAGCAACATTGTCGGTATCGAAATCACGACGTTCGAGGACAGGCGAGGTCGAGTGCGTTACGACAATTAGGGAGACGGTCGCGGATAGTCCTTCCTGCGCGAATAGATTCGGTTAGACGGTAACGATCGGGAAAAGCACGCGGAGCGGATTGAACACGATCCACGGCTCGTTATGGGGGCATTTAAAAACTGATTCAAAATCTATCAAGGTCACAGATTGCAATTCTCGAAATATCGAAGCAGCGCGACGGACCAATCGCGTCTAGTGTCCCTATAATAAGAGTCTGGACACCGCACGATTTGGCCGCCATATTCAGTCAAATACCGGAAACGCTTATTCGCGGTTGCTTTAAAAATAGCACGGACAACTGCTCAGTTTCTTTGAGTTTCTCAGTTTCTTTTATATATTAAAATAGATTAATTATTTTTCAAGTATTACGGTGTCCAAATATTAATTTATTATGCCAACTACTGTATCTAAATTGCTTATACTAATTTACTTATATTTTTTTTGTAATTGGTCCCGGTTGGAACCCTAAACGCCTTCAACCTTCCTTAGGGTTATGTAGCGCAATTTACTCATATTAAAATTTAATAGGTTATTTTGCATGAATTTTAAATTATGTAAAACTGAGCATGATTTATTTACTGTAAAATTTTTATATCAATATTATTATGAAATACAATATTTGCAATTCGATTGTAATTACAACGTTTATTTCCAAATTAGCCAAACTAGCGTTACATTTTCTATTTTAAAATAAATATAATATTATTTTTTATTATGCAGTAATTGCAGAGTATACTTGCGTCAATTTTGAATGTCAGGAATTACGAGCAATTGTCTTTTTATTTTACTACTTTTATTATTTTCTTATTTCGAGTAGTGATAAATTTATATACGAAGTTAAATCTCCAAAGAGATTCGATTATTATATATCTTCGTTCGCGAATTAAACGGTTTTGTACGCACGCGTGAGCAAGATACTAATGGATATCGCAATTACGGCCTTACGATCACTAAAACTTTTTGACGAGCAACGGCCTTAAGCGCGAGGAGCGCATTATTCACTCGACCGGAACAGAGTTCTTGACGCAAAATTCAACTTCCGAGTGGTCAAATTAGACACGAAAGCCGCGAAGTGAATTACGCGATGGTGTCCGAAAAATCCACGTTTGCGTGCTCGCGGTGCTCGCGTACGATATTCATCGCGCGTTATCTTTCTCGTTGCGAGCGTTACGAATTTTGCAATATCGCGTCGCGCCGCGCTCGATATCATATTTCACTTTGAATCTGTCTGATTCTTGCAGCCTGTAAATTATGCAGTACTGCGGATGTTGCGATGAAAATCTCGGCGTCGAAGCTTGCGTGGTTATCTTCAACATGCAAAAGACGTTTCGGATCGTAGAGAAAACGGCGCGGATAGCTTCAGCTTAATTTCGAATTTCCGTTTTTTTTCTGATTAACGTCACTGTTTGTCGCGTGAGATTTTCCACGAGATATTCGCTGTGCGATTAAACGGATCTCGGTGCAGCACGTGGACACCCGCGAAGGAGGCAAAACCGTTCTGGAAAGTTGGACCGATTGTGTGTACCGCCGTCGAGCACATACACACACACATATATTACAACTTGCGTTATTGCCGATTTCGCTTTCGTCTCGACCTTTCCGCAGCGCTGGAGGAATCGTCGTCGTTACGTCTGCAACGTACGGTGTCATCCCCGGTGCTTCGTTTTATTTTATTTCCCCCTTTTCCCGACTTACGTAACGCAGCTAATATGTTTGCGATTGAACGCGCGCCACTCGTGGCAGTTGTAGCACCTTTCTCGCGTGCACGTGACGTCGTTTTGTCGCAAGGCAATTAGCAGCAAAATTAATAAATTTTCAATTCAAAATTAGAGAAATTGGAGTCTCATTTGAATTTGGCGTATCTAAATAAATAAAATAAAATTGCGGCCAACTGTAAATTGTGGAATGCAGCAAAAGGAGTTTGGAATGTCCACGTATGTGTGAAGAATTTAACACACACACACAACGTGCGAGGGCAACTACATATGTGTAAGGTTGCGAGAAAGACAGCCACAATTTAATTCGATTTCGCATCAATGTTACACACAATTTAGTAATGATCGCAGACGAGTTAAATAACGAACTAAATATTAGTTTGCGCGATCGCCACATTTGAACGTCGCGAATTGCACGTGACTTCGAATAAACAGCCGGACGTAATAAGCTCGCGAATTAATATCATCCGTCCATCCTCCCGCGGCCGCTATTGGCACTGGTGCAATGTTTATTTATGTTGTTACATATCGTAACTATATTTTGACGTTCAATTTCGACGGCGTCTGCCGGCTGAACTGCCGTTACGGTTCGAAGCTATACGATGGAGTTTCTTGAACACGCGTTGGGCTCCATCGCGCTCATCATCCGACGTGCAGGAGAACCTCAGGCGGAACCGAGCGGATCTTGTTATAATTTTCTGGACCCAACACCCTGTAACCATTAGAGGCGCCTTTGCGCGTTTCCTCGTTAGCAGGTACTCGTCTCTCCCCGGCGCGGCGATCAGCCGGGAAGATGACGAGCGCGAGAGAAGCTTCTTCAACGTATTTTAAGATCTGGAAAGATAGTCGAGACTGACAGGTCGTAAAGAGGATCGGAATGAAAACAAGTTGATCACAACAGTAGGAGTATTGGCCGTACAGCCTAAGACCTAGGCGTGTGAACCAGGGATCCCGGAGAGTTCGAGTTCAAATCTAAGGCAGTCTCCTAGTTATTTTTCGCCTCTTACAATTCAGAAGTGGGATAAAATCCGCTACCCCTCGAAGACAGTTGAGATTCATCCGCTACCCCTCGGAGAGGAGGGAATTGAGAAGCAGCTGGCCGGTAGTGAAGCCTGAACATGGAGGTCGGGACGGACTCAAAGGAGTGAACCAACATGGAGATTGGGAAGGACTCAGAGGAGTGAACCAACAGGGAGATTGGGAAGGACTCAGAGGAGTGAACCAACATGGAGGTTGGGAGGGACTCAGAAGAGTAAACCAAAATGGAGGTTGGGAGGGACTCAAGTGGAGTGAACCGACGATTTGGAGACATTCGGGGACGAATGTAATGTCAGGCTGGCCGAACTGTAAGATCTGGAAAGATAGTCGAGACTGACAGGTCGTATAGAGGATCGGAATGAAAACAAGTTGATCACAACAGTAGGAGTATTGGCCGTACAGCCTAAGACCTAGGCGTGTGAACCAGGGATCCCGGAGAGTTCGAGTTCAAATCTAAGGCAGTCTCCTAGTTATTTTTCGCCTCTTACAATTCAGAAGTGGGATAAAATCCGCTACCCCTCGAAGACAGTTGAGATTCATCCGCTACCCCTCGGAGAGGAGGGAATTGAGAAGCAGCTGGCCGGTAGTGAAGCCTGAACATGGAGGTCGGGACGGACTCAGAGGAGTGAACCAACATGGAGATTGGGAAGGACTCAGAGGAGTGAACCAACATGGAGTTGGGAGGACTCAGAAGAGTGAACCAAAAATGGAGTTGGGAGGACTCAGAAGAGTGAACCAAAAATGGAGGTTGGGAGGGACTCAAGTGGAGTGAACCGACGATTTGGAGACATTCGGGGACGAATGTAATGTCAGGCTGGCCGAGCTGTAAGATCTGGAAAGATAGTCGAGACTGACAGGTCGTATAGAGGATCGGAATGAAAACAAGTTGATCACAACAGTAGGAGTATTGGCCGTACAGCCTAAGACCTAGGCGTGTGAACCAGGGATCCCGGAGAGTTCGAGTTCAAATCTAAGGCAGTCTCCTAGTTATTTTTCGCCTCTTACAATTCAGAAGTGGGATAAAATCCGCTACCCTCGAAGACAGTTGAGATTCATCCGCTACCCTCGGAGAGGAGGGAGTTGAGAAGCAGCTGGCCGGTAGTGAAGCCTGAACATGGAGGTCGGGACGGACTCAGAGGAGTGAACCAACATGGAGATTGGGAAGGACTCAGAGGAGTGAACCAAATGGAGTTGGGAGGGACTCAGAAGAGTGAACCAAAAATGGAGGTTGGGAGGGACTCAAGTGGAGTGAACCGACGATTTGGAGACATTCGGGGACGAATGTAATGTCAGGCTGG
>NC_039515.1:13817770-13830467 GCF_003672135.1 Ooceraea biroi | reverse complement strand
ATCGCAAATAATTGCCAATATAGAAATTTATATAACAAATATGATTTATAAATTTATAAAATATAGAATAATATATTATTATTATTATTCCGAAGAAGCCAATCTACAAAGTCGCATGTTGTATCGCATAATTATTTAAAAATATATAACGAGGCAATAACATTTTACAATTTTTTCACGTATAGTCATCGTACGTGCGCACATCTGTATAAATTCGGAATCATCTTATTTTCACAGAACGAGGTTATACAATGGCCGAGCAACGTATTAAAGACTCCACGTAAAATAACCGATCGCAGAATTATTCCTAATTAATCATAGTTATCGCTCCGCGTGTCCTCGTGTGACCGTTCGGAGCACCGCTAGACATCGAATAAAAAATGTGAGACCCAAGAGGCCCGAGAGGCAGTGAAACGGCCGTTCGACACGATGTTCGAATTGTCGGCCGGCGATTCGAACGGTTGGGCGCGGTATTTCCGGGGCTTTGCGCGCGGCGACACGTCGATCGCGTAGCGATACTCGGGCGCGCGCGCAATTCGTGCGGCGTCGCGACGGGCACCGGCGACGCGGTGCCTGCGGTTCGCGCTTCGTGCAGGCGTGGTCGTTCGTCTCGTTGCTGCCGTCGCCGCTCCCGCGGTGGCTGCCGGTGCGTGGCGACGCGACGGGCGAGAGGGAAAAGTTCGAGCTCGGCAAGGGCCGCCGCAGGGACTACTTGACGCGCGGAAGGACGCGGCGCGCACGCGCGCCGCGACCGTCGCGGCCATCTTGCGCTCCAGTCAACAGCGGCGGCCGCAACCAGCAGCGGCAGCCAGTGGTCGCCAGTGCACGACGGCTCTCCGGGTGCTCCTACGAAGTCCTCTCTTCCTCTGTCTTGCACGCGCGCCGGTCGTTCCCGCACCCGTCGCACGCACAGACGACAGAGTCGCGTCCTCGCGTACCTCGCCGGGCAGTTACGCGCGAACTCGAGCGTCTTTCCCAGCGGAAAGATCGGTCGGTCGAGCACGTACGTCCAGCAGAGGCCGGCTCGCTCGCCGTCCGCGAACGTCGGTGGTGTTCTCCTCGCGAGGCCCGATTCGCCGGCGACTCTCCGTGAGAACGTGACACACACGCCAAGTATCGCGCGGGGTCCTCCAGCCTGGCCAGCAGCATGTCGGCGCAAGTGCAGGGCACCCTCCTCGACGTGCTCAAGAAGAAGATGCGGCAGACGAAGGAGGAGATGGAAAAGTACAAGGACGAGTGCGAGGAGTACCAGAGGCGGCTGCAGGTGAAGTGATGCGCCGCGAGGAAGTGAGTGAACCGCGATTTCACGCCGCTCTCGACGTGTCCTCTTCGCTTCGCGAACGCCCGTCGGAGAAGCTTCCTCGTAGGCGGGCCTCTTTCTCTCTCTCTCGCTCTCCGCCGTTCTCCCTCTCTCTCATCGCCCGCTCGCGGTCCCCCCTGGCAATATCGCGAACGTCGGCAATCGGTTTCGGTTTCGGCGATCGTCGAATATTCGATCCGGACGTTGATACTCCGGAGGTGATCGACGCGCGCAACCCCTCCGAGGGCGTTCGTCGCGATTTCCGCCCACGCTTGCGATCCCCGTTCGCGTTCTCAAATTCGCCCTTCAGCTAGCAGGAACGCGGGCAAGTGCGGGACGCCGGCGTCGGCGACGAGCGTGGCATCGATCGCCGAGTGTCGGGCACGTCGTCGTCGTCGTCATCGTCAAGCCGCCTAGCGCGGGCGGGTTAGGGGCGGGGAGGAGGAGAATCTCGAGAGCGCACGCCGACTCGAGACATTCTTCGTACACCGGCGAGGACCGGCTCGCGAGCGCTCACCCTTCCCTCGGAGGACGCGGGGAATCCTGCGTGTGCGATTGCAAATGCAACTGCAAGCCAGCCGGAGCGGCCTGGCGATCGCGCGGCGCGACGGAATCGATCACCGTCGGCCGAGCCGCTCGTCACAGTCGACCTGACCGAGCGAGGGAACGGATATCCGTGCGAACGGTCCCCGGGGCCCATCTGGACGCCCGTTATTTTATTGCGCGCGTGGAGATCTTCCTCGCCTCGCGAGACGGCGACGTTGTAGGTTTATTGTTGGGCGCTTGCTCAAAAGTTCGTAAGGTCACACAAGGGTCACGTGAATGAATTGCCGCGAGGTATGAGTCGAGTGATCGATCAGCGAGATCAAACTATCCCGAAAGATGGCACAAGATTATTGATAACAAAATGACTGATAGTTTGATTAAAATATTATGTATCATCTCGTTGTTATTAATAAATTAGATAGCTTCTATCACATACGAATTTTTGCAATGAGATATCGTTTCATTGGGAGATATTTTATCTTTCTTTAAAACGTTCATACGTCTTTAAAACTCTGAATTCGTTTCACTGAAGGTTGCTTCTCTTTGCAACGACAAGATTAATTCTCATTGATCAGTCTATCAAATTTTATTTCAGCTTTCGCCAAGAAAGGACTCGGTTTACATTATATTTCTTACCTACACTCATCCGAGATTTGATTGATCTTAACTTTTAGAGGGCTGGCAACGCCATTATATTGGCGCCGAACAAGCTTGGAGACTCTACGGAACATATATAGGTTATATATATTTTTAATAAAAAACTTCAATTTTCCAATGGAAAAATGCCGGCCTTCTTAAGGGGTATTCTAGTGTAAAAGCGGAATTTGTATGCTATTTTGGTGAATTTTTTTTGGAAAAAAGTATAAGGTTTTTTGAGGCAGGGTTTTCCCTGCTTATTCATACATATTTGGTGTATGTTTCAAATTTTTGTAGTAGACAATAACTATAAATAAGCGGCTGCACATGATATTAAATAAGAACATGAAAACAAAAGTTGGTCCATGGTTCCCATGATTTCAGCTGTTCTGCTCATCTGAAACAAAAAAACC
Organism: Ooceraea biroi; assembly: GCF_003672135.1. Lineage (NCBI taxonomy): Eukaryota > Metazoa > Arthropoda > Insecta > Hymenoptera > Formicidae > Ooceraea > Ooceraea biroi. Next base: position 13,827,572 of record NC_039515.1, on the reverse strand, counting down.
AAAGAGATTCTTAATTAGTATGAGTGTGGCTATAGCAGGTACCAGAATGAAAAAAAATGTTGAAAATTTAAAACATGACTTCATTGAGAAAATTAAGTTTCGATTTGTGCCATTTTTTTCACCATTGAAGGGCTGTAGAAATTCCAAAAAACAATATTTCGACTTGATTGTGGTAGGGGCTATAGCCACACATATACTGAAGATGTGTGCAAAAGCCTGAGTCATTGATTAACTGGTTTTTGAGATATCATGGGAACAATTTGAAAAACATGGTTTCGAGAAAAACACGTTTAAAGTTTTTCATACTGATTACATAGAGATAATGTTACTTACGATCAATCGGCTAGTCCAGGGCCATACAGGGGACATTCCTCTTGTTCGTAGAAGTCCTGCAGAGCTGATCTCTCTTCCCTGCGATTCATTCTCTGATCTCGAGAGAAGTTAGTGGAGCACCGCTCCGAGCGGGTGATGCGAGCTTCGTTCCGGGAGTTTGCGTACATCACGCTTGCTGACCAATACTAACTCCCATCACGTTCATAAGTTTGAAAATTGGCATAAATCCTTTATTGAAAATTATAACTGCCAAGAATGTTGCTATTTCAACAACTTTCACGCCAGCATGGAGATGTTTTGGAGCAAAAGTCCAAATCAATGAATTTAGAGATTCATTGTACCATATAACCTGTACTATACAAAGGCTCCAATTCAAATGTACGACCTTCAAAGAATAACGATCTTCCGATCCTACCTAAAATACTAACACAATGCTCTGTTGTGTGCCGCGCGGTCCAACCGCCGAGCGCGCGCCAGAGGTTATTTTCTATTAGGTGCTATTACTTTGTTAATTTTGCGAATCGGGCTAAATCTTCTCGCAGACATATTTTCCATACCATATACTTGCAAAATATGCCAAAAAAATTCGATTTTTCTGACATGCTACACTAGAATACCCCCTTAAGCTCGGTGCACCTTATCAGTCCGCGTGAGATTCGCGTTATCACGGTGCACGACGATCGAGAGTCGCCTCGGCGATCCAGAGTTGGTTTCACTCACTGCGCTCACTCTTGTAGTAATTATTAATAGACCTCCGATAACATTCTTCTCAGAAGTTTTACTTTTTGGCACGGTTGTTGCACGGAGCAATCGCACCGAACCGAGCGAAACTACGTGATAACAGATAAGCACGCCGACGAGGCGGCTGGTAAACAAAGTTGCCGCACATTCCAAAGAAACTCCGCGCATCTCTGCGCATGAATTCTATTTGAATTCCATTAACTCTGTTCTGCTGCGCACGCATTAATAATTCGTTTCTTAGGTTCGAGTTTAACGCGTTCTCAATGAACGTGCGAGAGAGAAAGGTGAACGCGCGATTCGTATTTTCCTGAGGCTGCACGCGCGTCGCGGCTATAATTTAATCATCAAGTAACCGCGTAAAAAAACTATTATCTAAACGTCTGCTAAACTGCATATAATTATATCACATTTTCTGCGAGACCTTTGCTTCTCGAGCTACTATGATTGATACCTTCGTATAGCTCATGATTCATTCGTCGCGAGCATTGCGAGATAGAATTTGAAACGTATCATTTATCTGTTTATTATAAAATTAACTAACTACGAGTTAAAGTGCATTCAAGTGTACATAATGTAATTGAGCACTAAATCTTTAGACAGTGATTCGAAATTAACAGGATTACGGGCTCCGTTACGTCGCGATCCGTTAGCCTCTGTTACTGTGGGACTGCTGTATTTGCAGTACAACAATCGTTAGTTGTACAGCCTGCTATCTATTTCAGGAAGTTCCTCGTACATATTTTTCGCGGCATTCTCTTTACGCGAACATGAAAATTCAGCTCGTGGGCATTAAGATATTCCCTTATCCGCGCAACTTTTTTTTCAGATATTTTAAACTGTAAAATTGAACGATGCACGAGATTACCGTGCCATCGATATTACCGTTCCCAATGCGTCGAGAGTTTTTCACGACGAGATGACATCATTATGGGGAGGACTTGGGAGTTACAGCATATTGAGTCACTTTGCCAGCACTCGTAAAGCACTCGGCTACGTGGCGCAGCGTGCACAAGCGAGCCGAGCCGAGCCGAGCCGGAGCCGGAGCCTCCCGGTGAGCGTTCATCAGCCTCGATTTAACGGATTTACACCACAATCTTGGCCGATTCGCGCTTCTTTTTTGCTCGCAAGCAGCGGCACAACGTGCGTGCCTCGCCAAGGTGCGCGAACACGGTCGCCGAGTGTCAAAGTCACGATCGGCTGATCCGCAAAATTGCCCTCGACAACAAGTAGTGCGACCTGCCGAGCCAAACTTGTGAAATATTAAGACACGTGCGATCCATGCGGAATGAGAGTGAAAGGAAGAGCGTTCCAAAGTGATGATCATTCATTTTCGGAATTTCTGAAACGCTCGAAATGCGTAGACGCGTGTGTCTCGCACGAAGACGTAGAAATACCGTTATTTAATTTCAACACTATTTAGATATTTTCTATAACGAGACAAGGTAGTTTTCTCTGGGGAAGTATCATTTAGACTATCAGTTGAGAATATTTCATCGTTTCACACACTAATAACATTTATCAATTACCATGGTTTTATATTCGTGAAGGAACTGTAAGATCTGGAAAGATAGTCGAGACTGACAGGTCGTATAGAGGATCGGAATGAAAACAAGTTGATCACAACAGTAGGGGTATTGGCCGTACAGCCTAAGACCTAGGCGTGTGAACCAGGGATCCCGGAGAGTTCGAGTTCAAATCTAAGGCAGTCTCCTAGTTATTTTTCGCCTCTTACAATTCAGAAGTGGGATAAAATCTGCTACCCCTCGAAGACAGTTGAGATTCATCCGCTACCCCTCGGAGAGGAGGGAGTTGAGAAGCAGCTGGCCGGTAGTGAAGCCTGAACATGGAGGTCGGGACGGACTCAGAGGAGTGAACCAACATGGAGATTGGGAAAGACTCAGAGGAGTGAACCAACATGGAGATTGGGAAGGACTCAGAGGAGTGAACCAACATGGAGGTTGGGAGGGACTCGGAAGAGTGAACCAAAAATGGATGTTGGGAGGGACTCCGAAGAGTGAACCAAAAATGGAGGTTGGGAGGGACTCAAGTGGAGTGAACCGACGATTTGGAGACATTCGGGACGAATGTAATGTCAGGCTGGCCGAGCTGTAAGATCTGGAAAGATAGTCGAGACTGACAGGTCGTATAGAGGATCGGAATGAAAACAAGTTGATCACAACAGTAGGGGTATTGGCCGTACAGCCTAAGACCTAGGCGTGTGAACCAGGGATCCCGGAGAGTTCGAGTTCAAATCTAAGGCAGTCTCCTAGTTATTTTTCGCCTCTTACAGAACTAAATGTATTGATCTTGTCCGCCACTAATTGATATAAAAAATTTTACAGACACTTAACGTTAATTTAAAAGAGATAATACAGAGGTATTCATTATACCTTTCCCATTAATTGCATTTCACATTTACTTCAGGTTGAAATATTATTCAGGTTTGTGTTTCGAAAGAAAATCTCGCATAGAACGCCACATAGGTATATCGTGCGTGTCGTGTAGAATGTGGATACATTTATTCCGCCGTTAGACCGTATCGAAAGAAGCCCGTCGACCGTTTCAATATCCTGTCGCACGAAATGACAGGCTTCCGTATCCTAATTGAAAACTTAACTCAAGTCTATGGATTGTTTACTATATCATTGAACGTGGCAGATTATAATTGGCTCTTTACGCATATTATTTAATATGCATAACGCATGTAATCAGACATGCATACGCGCAATAATAACAAGTTAACATGATCTCACCTTTCAATCTATTCCTTGTTCAATGCATCGCATCAACGTTACGTTAACATTAAAGAAAATGTATTTTTCCACTTTCATACACAGAAAAAAAGAATATTCTTGTTTTGAAAATATCTTTAGTTTCAACGTGGTAATCTTGAAATAAAATTATACTGCATTAATTATATTAAAATTATATTGCGTAATTATATTAAACGAAGAAAACTTGCTTGAATAAAGCCATTTTATTATAGTTCAAGCAAGAACAATATATTCCTATTATTTAAAAATAATTTTCTTCTATAAAAAGGAAACAATGTTAGATAGAAAATAACATTTCACATCAAATCAAAGATTATAATGTTATAATTATATTGTATTCTTGAGGTGGCAATTATAATATTGAAATAAGACTATAAATATAAAAATTGAAATTTAAGATTATTAAATCCTTCTAAGAATATTATAGATTATTGTTGCGTATGTACCGAGCAATGAACATCTTAATTTTATATAAGTTTTGATTTGACATTTTTTTTTTCTGCGTATTGAACATCTATCGCATCGGTTCGATCTATAATGTAACTCGTACGATTTGGTTATTATTTTTTTAACCACGATTATTTTTTGGAGCTACATTAAGTTAACGTAATATACCTAAGTAATACAGTAATTGACCTGATGAATCCAGTGACTCTTGCAATTAAATTTCCGAGCTAGACTGTGAAGCTTCACGGCCCCTAAACGATATTACGTAACGCACGAAGCGAGGGTCCATTTTCCGGCATGGCGGTGAAAAAGCCATCGCAAAAATGCAACGTGCACTCGGGACGGAGTGCGCTCGTTAATGCGGCGGGATGCATTTTAAAGGCCAGCGGGCAGACTTGCTGAGGCCGCACTAATGAGCTTTTGTCACTGCGCGACGAAGTGCACCCTCGCGTGCCGTCGTAATTTTTCCTTTTTTTTTCTTTTTTCTTGAATTCTAGCAGAGCGCGATGATGATGCGCGCCGTATCGCTCGTCATCAATTGATTCAGTTACGCGGGTTTTTATCGCCGGCCAGACGGGATGGGAAGGCGCGATAACGCGAGTTTTATTGATTTGCTCGCGCATCGACGCGATGCGAAGGCGATACCGCTCGCAGATCCAGAATGGCAGCGAGTATCGAGTCGTGTCGAGAAGTTTACATAACAGAGCACGTCGACGTCTTTCCTTCGATATGCCTGGCCTGGGTGAATTTATTTACGAATGAATGTCAGTCGTTTGGCCGGTGTCCTGAACGCTAGAGAAATGTTACGCGATTCCTTCGAGCTCGAGGAGTCACTTTGATTGCACACGCCCCGGAAAAGACAAGCATAACTCCAATAAAATTTATTGGAAAACCAAAGACAAACTCTTACCCGGACTTGTCTCGCAATGTTCACTTTCAGGATTAGTTGCGGAAAAGACAATTTTCTTAGCTTTCGCAGGCGGCGAGCGATCAAGTTTGGCCTCGCGATTATCGTGCAATTTAAAGACTCGCCACGTTAATAATTCCGATCGCGCTCGATGCCGATCCAGTTGGGGATAGAAGGATCAAATTGCTATGGGAAAGGGTCGGATGCGAGGCGGAAGTTTGGCACACTTATCAGCGTTGCCGCGGGCATGATCACTGCGATGACCTGTTCGCTCGGTGAACAAGTGCGAGTGGGCGTGCCGGTTTCCTCCGAACGCAAAGCTCGCATCACGCCGGTAAGGTAACGCAGCACAAAAGCGTGCGTAACGTTGCGTGCACGCACGATCGAGCGTGGAACTGCGTGCGTACGCCGCGCCGCGCGCCGGTGAGAGCGACGCCGAGCCAGGTTTTACGATCGCTGAACTCGCGCGTTAAACTCGTGGCGGAAGTTGAACGGTAGCAATCGATATATCGAATTCGCTGGAATACAAAAGCATTTTTTTCGTAACTTTGCGAGTAGTGTACGCCGCGGTTTCATAAGGTAATTGTTATTACGATGAGCTAAACTATCAACAAAGAAATTCGTTTCGAAGAAACTTATTTCGTGATACAACCATGCACGCCTTTCGCGCTCGTCAACAGCTGCTCTGGCCATGTGAATGTCGTCAAATTTTTTTATCTCGCTTAATAGAAAAATTGGAAGTTGCGATGATTGCGATGATTGACAATGTCGAGAGCGTAACCGAGTAGCGCCGCTCGCAACACGTATTTACGTTTAAACTGCTTACGTAACCGCTCCCGTTGGTCCCTCCGCTGACATCACCCCCATAAAATGTACGTAGGTGCGCCGAAATCCATGAATACAAAGTACACGTACGGTTAATAACGTAACGTTGTAAAAGGACGCGTTCCCTGGACGCGCGGAATGAATTAGGGCCACTTATTAGACGCACAATCGTAAACAGGTGCAGCCAACGGGGACAAGGGCCTCGAATAGCGTGTGCGGATACACGGTGTGATCGACCATTGAGCGATTTGCATCCGTGAAAATTATACGCTCCGTTTGATTCTGCCAACGGAGAGAAATTTGTGTCTCCGGAAATACTCGCGACCAAAACTGATCATCTGTCACCTGCGGAAGTTGTCTGTACAGTTTACTCGATTTTCCATAACTATTTTATAACTATTTTAACTCTAGCTTCCCACATTGTCAATTTTTCCGGGCTTCCCCCACTGGGATACAGGCTACCCCACGTCGAACATTTAGTTAAAAATATAAGAAAAAATCAACTGATTTTAAGTCACTCTTTTCCATCGATACGCCACACATCAAGGAATGTGCCTATGCAATTTGAAAAGAAAGTAGTTGTAAAATATTCGCTTGTGAAAAAGGTTACATTGAAAAATAATTTTCTTTTAATTTAAAAATTTCAATGTTTTATGAATTACTTTATTTTACTTGGAGTTTCAGACACCCCTGTATAGGAAGCTAGGGCTAAGAGAATGAAGAAAAATCTGATTAAAGAATGTCTTTTATTAACAAACGTTTTACAAACATTCTCGGTTACATGGAAAACCGATCTGCATTCCATGACGTTAATCGCGAGACTCCGATGTACCGTTCGACGGGCGCTGAGGCGGCTTGTGTCTACAGACGAAGTTTCGTCGGAATCTCAATGATGATCCGCTCGATTGAACTTCTTAATGCAACACGCGGGGCCACCTTCGGGTCATTGATATGCATGCACAGATCTCAACGATCTCCAGCTGAGCGCTTTGTTACGACTAGCTTTGATCACGCTCAGCACGTTACGGCATCAGATTGGGATTCGGATCGTTCCTAAACTGGCATCGACGTGCGCCTAATTACATTGTCGTGCCGGTAGATCGTTGAATGTATCGGGTCAGCCATTCATCTTGTGTTGCGTTGTCAAGCCACTTTGATTGTTCCGAACCTAGCAGACTACCGTGTCTCTTCTATTATGCATTCAAAAACTTGCGTTACTCGTTTAATAATTTAAACATAATTTTATTAGATAAATGAGAATATTTAGAATATTAGAAATAATTGTAAGCTTTCAACGCTCTTAGCTTATGTGAATTCTTTCTTGCGTTGCAGGCCGAGTCCGAAGTTGCCGCTTGAACCGTCGTATCCAATTGCTGGAGGAGGACCTCGAGAGATCTGAGGAGCGTCTTGCCACTGCCACTGCCAAATTGGCAGAGGCATCGCAAGCTGCCGATGAGAGCGAACGGTAAGCATCCGTCTCTGTATAGGCAGAAGAAACAGTGCCAGTGATCGTTTTATACATTAGCTACAATGAGCAGTTACATTATTATTAGTTTATTAATAGAACACAAAAATAAATATTTTATTTCAACGCGTACTTCATGATTGACGCAATTTATAATAATACAAGTATTTTATATTACTGGAACGTTGCTCATTGTTGCATTGTTGTTTGGCCTCTTATCTCGAGAATGATTAAGAGTGACATAGATATCATATATTGTACGATTAGATTAGATGTTGATATAATTTATTGATCTGTTTGTCGTCGGTTAGTCGCTGATGATCGACATTGTTACTTAATCCTTAGCTGAAACATTTACGGAAAGCGTGATTTTTACAAAATGTATACTCTTCATCATTCCGATACAATAAGTTTATGTCGGAATGGAAAAATGATCACAAATAAAATACCGTACAAAAGTGGTGTAAATTAACTATTTTGTTGATTATAAAATATTTTACTATTTCCAGTTTATTTTATTAGTTTATCAGAATCAGAACAGCACTGTACTTTTATAGAGCATTTATATGCAATATATTAACGTATTTCAATATATTAAAACATGAAAACATTTTGTTAGAATTCAATCATTTTATCCACATTAGCTAATCTGTAAAAATCAGAATATCTCAAACGTTATTACCTGTAATTTATGCCACTTTTGTTAGAAACATATTTTATATAAATATTAATATAGACTTAATAACTCTTCAACAGTTTTTTCTTAAAATATTATTTCTTACAATGACGAATATTGTATCGCCTTACATTGAAAGAATGGAAATTCCCTTGACTCGCGTTTCCATGGCATAATTATAAATCTCGGAACTGTAGAATTATACAACTGTAGATGCAGAACGTTTCAGTCTTGCACTAATGCATGACTAATATCTTGCAGAACGTAGATTCAAAGTGGATAATCGCTCTTTAATATCCCGGTTACGTATATAATTATGATAAACGCACAAATTCATGGTTCTGCGATCGTTATACCAAATCCGTTCCCTTATTTTCATAATAGATACGTGTGCAAAAGTAGACGCTTAATCATCCCACAAAAGTAGAACCGTCATAAACCGTCGCAGATCAGAAACTGCGTTTAATCGAAAGAAAACGGACGTATAAGTAAAGAAGAGTACTCTTCGCGATATATTCATTCTTTTACATGAAGATTTCTCCAAAGCCTCTCCATTTACGGATATTAAACGCCACATCCTGGCCACTATTTGCGATAACGCACATGTCATATCCGTCACAACGATAATGTGCTTTTCATTACACAAGACGTTTCCTGATGTTACTTCATGATCAAAAATAATCTTTGCGTGTTTTATGCGGATTATTTATTGCTTGAATTTCGGTTAATTTAGTTAATAATAATAATAAAGAAAAAATATAAATATAATAAAACTAGTAGAAAATTTAGTTAATGAAGAAAATTTATCGCGAAATGTAGTTTTCTTAAATCGAGCTATTTGCGGTAACAAATATAATATTGTATAATACAAGACTCGTAAAACGTGTGGAATACCAAAAGGTAGTCAATAGGCACATCAGTAATTTCAAAGGCCTAATCGCCGATCATGATAACATAGCGGCAGTACGTAAATGCTTAAAATAACGCCATGCTCACTTATCGTCGTGATAACGAGTGACGCGTGCGCGCTCCGCACTTTTTGCTACGGTGTACGCCTTCTCAGGTACAAGAAAGAAAAACTGTTGGATGTATCTCGTTTCTAGTTTTTTTTTTTCCATTTGTGCGATAAATTATCACATAAATATGTCACAAGAAACGCACGTATTACCATCTCGATCTAATAAAATTGATCGACGCGCAAACGTAATAATAAAAATTAACAATAAATAAAAAATAACAGAAAATAAGGCGAAAACTACAAAGAAACTAGAAAAATAAAACTCTCCGTATTTGTATCGGTGTTTTTCTCAATTACGCTTGACGAAGGAGCAAATCATTTCGTTCGAAGCTACTACGATCATTCTTTCAATGGCGATTAAATTGTTTCTAAAAATCGACGAACAATCGATCGCTAGGATACGCAAGGCCCTCGAAAACCGCACCAATATGGAGGACGACCGAGTATCCTTGTTGGAGCAGCAGCTAGCACAGGCTAAACTGATCGCGGAGGAAGCGGATAAGAAGTATGAGGAGGTGGGTCATGTACCAGCGAACAAAGAGCGATAAGAAAAGCGCCCATGAGCCCTTTATCTCCCTCGTTGGAGGCAGACTACCGATCGTTGCGACATTCAGCT
>NC_039515.1:13770524-13817670 GCF_003672135.1 Ooceraea biroi | reverse complement strand
AATTAAAAAGACTCCTTAAAAAATGGAAGAATAAATGTTTTCAGGCTGATGTTGATAAAGCAGTAAACGCTGCCAAACGGGCGTTCGATAGAAATTCAGAATGGCGTCAAATGCATCCCTACACGCGTGGGCAGCTGATGAACAAGGTAGAACTTTATATCGAGTTGTTTGCTAGTTTGTTTGTTCAAGAACTTGCACTCTAAGTACAAATGAATAACATAGTTCGCAGATCTTGTCACGCGCGATTTAGATTATATCGCCACTCTCGAAACACTTGACAATGGAAAAACTTACGCAAGTGCCGTTGAAGATATACAAGCAAGTATCTGTACTCTTCGTTACTATGCAGGCTGGTGTGATAAGATACATGGGGATACCATCCCGACAGGTAGTCATTTTACAAATTCTCCAAACCTTATCATCATGTTGTCGTAATTCTGATTTAACAACAAGAAACAATGTCTTATTTATTGCTTGATTAGGTCATACCAGTGTGACACTGACGCGAAAGGAGCCAGTTGGCGTTGTAGGGCAAATCATCCCTGGAATTATCCCTTCATGATGTTAGTTTGGAAGTGGGGTCCTGCACTGGCTACTGGATGTACTCTGATCTTGAAGCCGGCGGAGCAGACACCTTTGAGTGCGCTTTACGCAGCTGCTCTCGCTAAAGAGGCCGGATTCCCAGCTGGTGTTATAAATGTTATCCCAGGCTACGGGCCAACTGCTGGCGCAGCTATTGCTGAGCACCCGGAAATTCAAAAAGTTGCCTTCACCGGATCCACTGAGGTATTCATCAGATAAATACGTCATGTATACAATAGTACATATGTAATACGAGTAATTATGTTTTTTCTTTAGGTCGGACGTATCATAATGGCAGCTTGCGCTAAAAGCAATCTTAAGCGTGTCAGTCTTGAACTAGGTGGCAAGAGCCCGCTCGTTATTTTCGATGATGTCGATGGTACGTGTTGCAAAACAGTTTTATGCAACCGTACATATTATTCAGTCATGAATTTTATATCTCGATTAACTCTGCAAAACATTTTTATGCAACCGTATATATTATTCACCTTGACTAACTATTCTTGTTACTATTCGTAGTGAAGGAAGCTGCGGAGATCGCGCACAACGCAATATTTGCGAATCATGGGCAAAATTGTTGCGCGGGATCGCGCACATTTGTGCACTCGAAAATATACGACGAATTCGTAAAGCGTGCTAAACAATTGGCGCTCAATAGGAAAGTGGGAGATCCGTTCGACAAAAAAACTGACCAAGGGCCACAGATTGACGACGAGATGTTGAACAAAATTATCGACTTAATCAATTCTGGTAAACAGCAGGGCGCTGTCGTGCAGGCTGGTGGTAATCGCGAGGCAGCGTTGGCTATTTCGTGCAGCCTACTGTTTTCTCAAATGTAACCGACGACATGAGAATTGCTAAGGAAAAATTTTTGGCCCGGTGCAGTCGATCTTGAAATTCGACACGATGGACGAAGTAATTGAACGTGCTAATCGTACAAATTATGGTCTTGCCTCCGGCGTCATTACCAGAGACATTAATAAGGCTTTGGAATTTGCTCAAGCGGTGGAAGCTGGCAGTGTTTGGTAAATACAGAAAATTTTGTAAATTTTATGAATTAATAGTTTATACAAATATATATGAAGTTGTCTGCATGATGATAATTATAATAATTTCCAGGGTGAATTGTTACGATGCTATTACACCTCAAACACCATTCGGCGGATACAAAGAGTCTGGTATAGGACGTGAATTGTAAGTGCAAATTAAATGCTGCTAGGCTCTATTTTATAAAGTGTAATAATACATATATTGTTGAGTCCGTTGCATTTTTGTTTTAGGGGAGAAGAAGGCCTAAAGGGATATCTCGAGATTAAGACAGTTTCTATCAACATCGCCAAAAAGAACTAATTGAATACGGATGTTTGCAAGTTTCAAAATAATATATCTTAATTTGAATATTTTGGATACAATTGTCCCGAATAAAATTCATGTAACCGAATGTTAATAAAATTATATATATGTAACGAGATTTGTTGTAAATAATATTAATAACAAATTGGCAAACAAAAAACAACATATTTAAAATATATAAGCTTATTTTTTAAATTAAAGTTACGTCTGTATGATATTTCGTTTTTATAAAGAAGAAAACATCATAAGTATTGTCTGAGGTTTTAATATTTCCACTATAAAAATTTTATGGAGATATAATGTGTTATGTGTTAGATATCAAATATATCTCAAATAAATTAAATAATGCAATAATTATGACATAATTATATATACTAATAAAAAAGTTCTTGATGACAACATGATGAAGCAAATAGTTCAATATCATAGACTGCTAAAATTTATCATCAGAAAGTTATCATGGCAAGGAGATTGAAGTTGATAATATTTCACAGTAATAAGGAAACTGATTTCTATAAATATTATATTTCTGTTCCATTTGAAACAAAATTTTGTAAACTTTTATTTTTTAAATATGTATGACATACTGATACATTTTACCTTTCCGTAACACTACTGCAGAATAATCTTTGACGTATTATCAATCATCGGCGTCATCTGGTGGTATACCTAATTCCTCATCTGTCCATTTAGTTACATCCGGGTATGGAAACTCTCCCTGAAAAATAAATTGGAAGTTATTGATATTAATATTAGGATTATAATGTATGTACAGTTGATGCAGAGTTACATACATGACAGTAAAAATGACAAATAATTGGGAAATCATCTCATACTTACGACAAGGTGACCCCAATCGTGCCAGAAGTGCCATAACACCCACCACCACATAACACCTCCAAGAAATTCTGCAGCCCATGCCCACTTCTTATCTTCTGGAGGAAGTTTACGATAACTTACTGCACTGGACACAAATAGAATAAAAGATTACTAGATAGAACATAAACGATTTATAGAAACAAAATGAGATCTGTTATATAAATTACAACAATACAAAATTTATGCACACATACCTACTATTATAAAACACAAAAATTACATTTGTCCATGTTTGATAATTGGTTAAATAATTATGGATAATTATACACGATTATTACACGTTTAGATAACGTAAATAGAATTTATTCTTATCACTATCCATTTTATCATCATTATTTAGCACATTTATGAGCACTAGTAGTAAAACATTAGAACATAACCTACAACGTGGAATTATATAATACTTTACTCACTGATGACCTAATCTAACGAAACCCAAATTCTGTGCGGGAACCTTTGTTTGACTATTTATGTAGGCAGTTCTTAGCAAATTCAATCCTCGTGATGTTATCATGGTTAAAAAAAGCTCTTCATATCACTTGCAAAGACTCGTCAATAAACTGCACTGAACTGTACTCACTTGCCCAGTGCAAGTGTTTCTCGATACCACGAGCAGATTGTACAGCTAGTTCTGACAGTCACTCCTAGATGGCTGTTGGTACGGTCAAAGTCACGCTGCGAAGCGCTTCTAGACACTTTCTATCCTTCTTCTCATCTGACAGAAGGAAAAGGATAGAGAGTGTCGGGATTTCGAAGGGGACAGTCGTCAGGTGCACAACGGTTGTTCCGAGTTTTCTTTTTTTCAACTTGTTATTTCGTATTTTGTATTTCACTCATTTTTGCAATTGGCCGTATCGAACCTGAAAAGGATCGGGTGCCATTAAACACTAACAAGTAACACTACCCAAGTGTCACACGCCGATTTTGATAAGCTTTGAATATGTTGTTGTCTAGGTCAAAATATGAGATACATATTTTTTTATATCGGCCCGTTTTGCCATTAAGGGGGTGAAACACCCTCTTGAAAAAAATCGGGTTTTATATTTCTTAGCGAATACCGTCGAAACAATAAAACATATAAGAAAAAGTTTCAAGTAAAAGTTTTATGGATTCTAATGTACTTTATAACAGTGCAATCAGATTTTTCGAAAATGTCATATTTTTCGAAATTCCTTTCCCCCTCCACAATTTTTGAAAATTTTAAAATTTATCTTTCAGCAAAACTTCAAGCATATTTAACGACAATTCAACCATATATGATAAGGTCATATTCTGAAAACGCATTTTTCAAAAATAAGCTAAAAGTACCTCTATATCGCTACATACGCGCCCCGTCCGTATTCTCGTATTTAATACGCTAGTTACTCCTGGCAACAGTTTTTTCGCACAGAGATAACAATGAAGTCGGGGGATTACTTTTAATTAACAAAATAAGTCAGGTTTTCGCCCTCTGCCGGACCCAGAAATGGTCAACGTAGAGCTGACAAGAAAATTTTACTTTTTTTATTTTTATCAATATTTCTAAATTTGTTTGTTTTTTTCTCTATAATTGCATATATACTAACATTTCTTATGAATCTGATTGCACTGTTATAAAGTGCATTAGAATCCATAAAACTTTTACTTGAAACTTTTTCTTATATGTTTTATTGTTTCGACGGTATTCGCTAAGAAATATAAAACCCGATTTTTTTCAAGAGGGTGTTTCACCCCCTTAATGGCAAAACGGGCCGATATAAAAAAATATGTATCTCATATTTTGACCTAGACAACAACATATTCAAAGCTTATCAAAATCGGCGTGTGACACTTGGGTAGTGTTACTTGTAAGAAGAAGAAGAAGAAGAAGATAGAAAGTGTCGAAGCGCTTCGCAGCGTGACTTTGACCGTACAAGTCAAACGTTCATTGTCTCTTTCATAATGTGATCGTTGACGGTTTTTTCTTACTCGTAGTGTACCAAATTGTCTTGCTCGCGATATAATCCGTAATATTGCACTATGTCTATGTCGATCTGGATATCGTTCATTTAATACTCTTGCAGTTTCAGCTGCATTTTTTCCACATTCACCAAAAGTTATCAAAATGTCTACAATTTGTGAATTATTGTAATTAGCCATTACGTTCAGTGCTACGACTAATCTCATACTAAGGCTGCGTTCGCTTTGGCACTCGCAACGTTTGTAAGCATCACTTGTCTTTACAATCTTCGTAATAATAACATTATGATAGCAGTTTCCAAAGAAAACACAGCTCATAAACATAGACCTAGACATACTGAGAGCCAAAGCGAACGACAGATGGATACACAGATCATACATTTGAATTTTATTTTATCATGTATCTTTGGCCTTGATTGATCTTGAATGTTTTTATGTAATGTATCATTAAATTTATATTAAAAAGGGCTACTATCCTATAAAATTAAAAATACAGCATCCCATTAAAAAAAAAGAAGTTGACTTTGAAATGTCCTCCACGCCTCCACTCATAAAATAATCGTATCCGTTATATGGTGTCCCCCTTTGTACTGAACATATCGGTATAAACTCTTTTTTCATGTCTTCAAATTTCACTAATAATTAAATCGGTCACTTTATACGAATCACCCTGTATATACAGAAAATTCTTTATAAGCTATAATAAATCATCATCGATATCAGAAGCTCATCGATATCATCTTTATCGCATTGATCGGTCATACAGGTATATGTTACTGATTGACAGATCGTTGTAGTATTTTATTATTTACTATTTATTTTACACTGATATTCGAGTTTGGCTTGGTTCGTCGTGAAGTTTTGATACAATTTGTACGTTATATCGCTGGATATATTTCTCACCATTCACATTTTAATGTTTTATGCGTTAAACTACAATACAAACATTATTATTCGTATTTAATCATAGATATGTGCTAATCCATCTAAAAAATAAATGAGAAGGCTCAAGAAAAAATCAAAATGGTAAAACAAGAAAAGAATCAGATTACGTACTACTGAAAAGTGAGTTGGAAGGATCGGAAGCTGATGTAATAAAGCAAGTAAGAACAATAAAATCGTGAAAGTATTGCGTTGACCACACCGGTGTGAACCTGGCACCTGACTTTAACGAAATGAAAATTTTCGGGCATATTTCGTTTGTACCTCGTTTGTACCTGTTTGTACCATCGTTCGTTTCGTTTGTACCTCAACAGTTTAAAAGTTATAAGGGATCAAACAATAGCCAGCACCCGACTAAAAGATATCCGCATTTTAATAATGCCATTCGAAAGAGTATGGTTTGTACCTTCAGGAACCATCGTTTAAATCGTTTGTAGCTCAACGGAACCGGAAGTACAGGCTCTTCAAAAAACATCCAAGAGGTACTTTCGCCAATTTTCGAGATATTCGAAAACGGCCAACGGCGGTCGAAAGAGCTCGTATAACGCCTGTTTGTACCTTCGTTCAAATCGTTTGTACCTCAAAGGAACCGGAAGTACAGCATTTTCAAAGTAAAACAAATAGTTGTTCGTACCTCCGTTGTTTGGAGAGATATCCGAAAATGCCCAACGCCATTTAAAGGAGCATAGTTTCTATTCGTTTGTACCTCCGTTCAAATCGTTTGTACCTCAAAGGGACCGGAAGTACAGGCTCTTCAAAAAACGTCCAAGAGGTACTTTCGCCAATTTTCGAGATATTCGAAAACGGCCAACGGCGGTCGAAAGAGCTCGGATAGCGCCTGTTTGTACCTCCGTTCAAATCGTTTGTACCTCAAAGGAACCGGAAGTACAGCATTTTCAAAGTAAAACAAATAGTTGTTCGTACCTCCGTTGTTTGGAGAGATATCCGAAAATGCCCAACGCCATTTAAAGGAGCATAGTTTCTATTCGTTTGTACCTCCGTTCAAATCGTTTGTACCTCAAAGGGACCGGAAGTACAGGCTCTTCAAAAAACGTCCAAGAGGTACTTTCGCCAATTTTCGAGATATTCGAAAACGGCCAACGGCGGTCGAAAGAGCTCGGATAGCGCCTGTTTGTACCTCCGTTCAAATCGTTTGTACCTCAAAGGAACCGGAAGTACAGCATTTTCAAAGTAAAACAAATAGTTGTTCGTACCTCCGTTGTTTGGAGAGATATCCGAAAATGCCCAACGCCATTCGAAGGAGCATAGTTTCTATTCGTTTGTACCTCCGTTCAAATCGTTTGTACCTCAAAGGGACCGGAAGTACAGGCTCTTCAAAAAACGTCCAAGAGGTACTTTCGCCAATTTTCGAGATATTCGAAAACGGCCAACGGCGGTCGAAAGAGCTCGTATAGCGCCTGTTTGTACCTCCGTTCAAATCGTTTGTACCTCAAAGGAACCGGAAGTACAGCATTTTCAAAGTAAAACAAATAGTTGTTCGTACCTCCGTTGTTTGGAGAGATATCCGAAAATGCCCAACGCCATTCGAAGGAGCATAGTTTCTACTCGTTTGTACCTCCGTTCAAATCGTTTATACCTCAAAGGGACCGGAAGTACAGGCTTTTCAAAAAAAAACTTGAGTTAACTAAAATGTCCGTGTGGATTCTTTTGGCAGAATACAAAAACGCAAAATTTTAAATTTTAAATTGTATTACAATTTTGTATTAAGAATAAATAAAAAAGCAATTTTGTTTAAAAAATCTGCACGGACTTCTTAGTTAACTCAATATTAAAGTTTCATTTATGTGACAAAAATATAAGTCTACATAAAATAAATATATATTCTTTCAAAAAATGTGTAATAATTGAGCGTAATAATTGAGTGACTGTGAAAAACGTTTTCATGAGGTATAGCAGTTTTTCCTACTCAAAATACAAAGTGTAAAAGGCATCTAGCTATTTCATAAAAAATCAGTATAATTACAAACTGTACGCATTATTGCTACTAAATTTTCTAAAGTGTAAAAATGGAGCACTCAACCAATGCGCGATGAAATCCCACGAAGTCCATCGTAATTCGTCAGTTCATTGATGAAATTTCTGGAATCTAAAACTCTTCCAGGCTAGAATTCCTTGTCTTATTGCGTATTCTTCATTGACAGTCTTTACTTCACTTTGCACTTTACACTCACGACGCATCATGAAAGTCATGAATGAATATCGTATGTCGGAACAAACAATCACTTCACTACACTAATTGCTGCGCATTATGATAGCGAGCTTGTTTCTGCAATATTTATTTAATATTTATATATAATATATTTAACGGGCGTTTGTACGATGGCCGTCGCTTAATTTTTGCGAATTATTCGCGGCATTATCTCAATCTTTTCGCAATCGAGAACAAAATCTCATTTAATTGATGATGCTTTTGCCACATTATGCTGGGGCTTGGCTATCTTGGAAGTATAACAGAGAACAAGATTAGAGGTAAATGAAACTAAATCAATATGGGAGCAACGCGAATGAAGGTCGCCAGTCTCTCCCGAGCAAAAACCATGTCTAATATCTATTCAATCTCCTTAATAGCGAATCCTATTCTAAAAAAGGCGTGTAACTTCTTAAAGTTCTTTTTATCGTCATTATTTAATGCATATTATAATAAATTCGAAGTTTAGAATTCAGGATCGAAGCTTAGTGTATACGAGCGGGTACATATACAGGGTGTCCGAAATAAAGTGACTCAGACGGAAAGTACAGGTAGATAGGAGTAAACCGAGAAGAAAAGTCAAATACTATTTTTCGAAATTCGCAATAGTTATTAAGTTATTAACATATACGTCTGAGCCAATAAACGCGCTGAAAGCGTTAGGCCGGACTCGGGAGATAGAGCGAGAGGCGGGGTCAAGAAGAGTGGGGCGAGGGGGGAACCGCGAGCGACTCGCGAAGCGCGGCGCGTGACATATGATACCGCGCCGAGAATCTATTACGTATTTGTGCTTTCCGTACATTGCTAACGAGGAAACAATTTTCCAGCGCGGTGTTTTTAATAGCAAGGAAGTGATACGTTATCATTTCCACACCACCTAGTGGTAGATAGCTCGGTGCGTTTTTTTTTATAGTGATTTCCCCGGTAGGCCTAATCCACTCTCATTATTTAATTCGATTAATTTAATTGAATTGTTCGAAATGTCGTCCCCTTTCTCGTACGCAGAGGTCGGCTCTTCGTACAATATCGCGTATGGCACGGTGCGTCTCAATTTTTGTACAGCGCGAAAAATTGTACGATATGTTGGATAATATCGCTGTTTAGTACTTCGAACACCTTGAATACCTCAAACCGAGATTCCCGCGAGCCATCAGGCAGCAAACAATGTTCGTGTTTTGTCTACAGTTGCTGAAAGTCAATTGAAAGTCATGTTCTGCCTACACGATATTTTCGCACGATATTTTCTTGTACAGTCGCGTATAAGTCTCGTGTTCAAGATATTCGAAGTGTTCGAGGTGTTAGACAGCGACGATGCGATATACTACGGAAGAGTATACGAATATGATAGTGGCTTATGAGCTAGCAGGCGAAAATGCGCGTCTCGCGGCTCGGATTTATGCCTAACGATTTCCTGGGCGTGCATATTATCCAACATCTCGTACAATTTTTCGCACTGTACAACAATTGCGTGAAACGGGGTGTCTCGTGCATAATACGAGAGGAATTCCAGTGCGTCGTGTTCGAGCCGACCTCTGCGTACGAGAAAGGGGACGACATTTCGAACAATTCAATTAAATTAATCGAATTAAATAATGAGAGTGGATTAGGCCTACCGGGGAAATCACTATAAAAAAACGCACCGAGCTATCTACCGCTAGGTGGTGTGGAAATGATAGCGTATCATTTCCTTGCTATTAAAAACACCGCGCTGGAAAATTATTGTTTCCTCGTCGGCAATGTACGGAAAGCACAATACATAATAGATTCTCGGCGCGGTATCATATGTCACGCGCCGCGCTTCGCAAGTCGCTCACGGTTCCCCCCTCGCCCCACTCTTCTTGACCCCGCCTCTCGCTCTATCTCCCGAGTCCGGCCTAACGCTTTCAGCGCGTTTATTGGCTCAGACGTATATGTTAATAACTTAATAACTATTGCGAATTTCGAAAAAATAGTATTTGACTTTTCTTCTCGGTTTACTCCTATCTACCTGTACTTTCCGTCTGAGTCACTTTATTTCGGACACCCTGTATAAATCTCAACCGTGTTAGTTTGAGTTTCGTCGGGTTTCAAGAACGAATTCACGATATAACCTTCACCTTAAATTTTTCGATAGTTATCGTAATTAATCATATGTATACGATTGTGTTCATAGAATTGGATATATAAATGATATAATGTGAATATCACAATAACTAGAAATTTAATGAAAATTAACTTGAGATTAAAATTTGCTAGGAAATATGTTTGAATCGCGCGAATGTATAATAGAAATTATTATTATTGTATATATATATTCAGATAAATATTTCCTGGAGAATATATTTGACGATTTGAAATATAAATCAAAGCAGCAAAGGAATTAATATTTGCTTTGTCGTGTTTTACAGACACTGAACTGATGCCGTATTTTCGCGAGTGCAATCAAGGACTGAGAGGAGGAGGAGGCTCAGGAAGGGCAATGGGCGACGCCAGGGCAAACGTAAGGTGAGTAATTGGTAGATTTATTTAACAAAAAGTCGAATTTCCACGTTTTATTATTTATGAATGAGATAAATACAATTTCTTTTATAAAATTTGACTTGCATCATCAATTAATCACAAGTTTTAATTGCAATAATAAAAGTTGGAATAATTATTTCTGTTCCAGATTAAACGGATCTTATTAAGCAGATATTTTTTTTTATATTTTTTTATATTTTTATAAATTTTTATTAAATTTATTATATTTTTATTTACTTTATATATTTATATATTAAATGCGTGTCTGAAATTTAATCAGCTTTTCATTATTTTTGTTTCAGAAGTGAGTAGCAGAATGTGTGTGGCCGATCCTGAATCGCGGCTGGCGAGTGACAAGCAACAGTATTTTCTATGGTGGTGGATATATTTTTGTAACACTCAGTGCGATTTACTGTAAATAATAGAAGTAGATGCTTTTCTATGTAGATTTGTGCATGCATATACGAATTATTGATTGAAGATTGGTATAAATCTTAATGTGTTCATTTTTAGAAGTTCATTTTCATAGACAAATTTGGTTTTAAATCCAACATATTTTTCAGTTTATTGAATCTGTATTATATCTTCCTATATTATATCTGTATATATTTTCATGATGGATTTATACCACTTAAATCATTAATTTAATTTTTCGCCGTAGACATGCATAATTGTCCAAATACATATGCATAATTGTCGAATGAAGCAGTACTGAAATTCGCCGCAGCAGTTGCGCCAAATACGGCGCCACACAGATTTCGTAAATTTCTCGAATTATATTAATTATTATATTATTGCGGTATTTAATTATTCATCCACTTAATCGAATATGCATAGTTTTCGCGATGCTATTAGAGACACGGTGCGATTAAATACACGCGATCAAAGAATAGTTAAGATGAAAAAAGTTTCAATTATTTTATTCGTATTCATTAAAAGATGCTGCAATCTAATCATGATTATAGTTTATTGTTCAATTTTTCTCGTTATATTGATTGATATCATTTATATGCTGCTCGCGAATATATATTAGAAGACTTCGCGATCGCGTTATAAATTTTATTTTGAATAGAGAAACGTAAAACATTGTTAAATAAAAGTAAAATCGTTCTAAAACAAAAATAATAAATATATCGCGCAAACAATCTTCGCAAATACATTGTGGAGCCAGACTTCACAAATACATTGCAGAACAATGTCCGCTATTGCGGAAATAAGCTTCGCCTTGCTATGCGGAGCAACTTCATCGTGGGATCACGCCGCCAGTCAGTGAGTGAAGTGAAGTGAATTTTGTTCAGACAATATTCGTTCTTATAATATTCGTTCGATAGCTTTCATGAGTATCGCGTCGCGAGTGTTAGCGCGAGTGTTAGCGCGAGTGTTAGTGCGAGTGTTAGTGCAAATTAAAGACTAAAGACTAGAGTGCAGACTAAAGATGAAGGATGCACAAAGGAAGGAAGTCCAGGAGGTGAGGAGGTTCCAAGCGATCACTTTCATCGATAGATGGACTAGGATGGACTGCGATTTCATCGCGCATTGGTGAGTGCTGAATTCTTTCGCTTGTAGAGTAGTAATAATGCATGCGGTAGTTTGTGAATCGCACTGATTTTCAATAAAAAATTTATTATAATTAAATATGTTTTACACTTTTTCATAAAGAAAATAATTCATAAAGCATTTCATAAAAACTAATGTTAATGTCTAATAAACATTTTTTTACAGTGAAATTTAAATTTAAATTACAGTGAAAGTAAATTTTTTCAAGTCTTAAATAAAGTATGTCTTTAGTTGGATTGATATTTCACTGTGGATTTCAAGGGCCAGTCTATTATCTTTCGGGCGATTACTAAAAGATCGCTTATTGTCGATACACGTTACACAATGCGGAATATCATGTAACGAGTCGCCATATCGTATAAATGTGATTAAATACCAAAGAATCGAAATATTCATGATTGAGGCTGTGTCACGAATTTTTGTACTCAATCTTCATAGAATTAACAACAAGTTAACTCGTGAAAGTGTTAAAGCGAATACGCATCGTGTGTGCTATGTTTTCTAATAATTTAAAAAGATTTTCATATATAATATTCAATTAATGCGTTATAAGGAATATTACTTGTCGATGTAGTGTTATCAACATCATGAAGAGCAGAAAATGTTTACTTGTTTTTACGACTTAAAAAGCATCATTTATCGATTAGAAATTCTTTTCGGAATATGAAAGTGTCACTAGCCAATAATATTCGAGCAATAATGATCTCATATTAAGAGTACCCTGAATATCTCATTATACGAGCCACGCGCCTAGCGGTTCCGCGATCATGAAATCTAACCTCTACAATTAAGCAATTCAACAAATCGCGTATTTTCCTGTTACTACGATTCTACTCTATCATGCATACTGAATTTATTGCCAACCATTTCCTTATTATATAATAAACAAGGTTTAAAGACTTACCTCAAGTTCCTTTGACATGTTCACAATTTCACAAACCTTTTCTTGCAAAGGCTAAACGCAATAACGAACAATGAATTTTTCACTAAATACATTTTACACCAAGAGTAATAAGTTCATGGTGGAACTAACAGATGGTGCTCACTAGTTTAGCAGCAACCCCATTATCTCATATTAGGAGCATATCCCATAATAGGGGATTCTCCTCTATATAATATTAAAATATATTCGAGAATCATAAAAAAGAAAGCGACTTTCAAGTGTTCTCTCGTACCTTCTTGAGAGTGCTTTCAAGAGAATTCAGGAATATTAGTTTTCAAGATATACTTTCGGCGCTTCATAAGACTGGCGTTGTAATAATTTTAATTTGTGTTTACGCGCGCGCAGTGCATCAGCATCGTGCAATTCACGTAACCGAAATATCATCATTGGTTCATCGTCACATTATCTATGCACTTCTAGCGAATATATGACTCATGATCTCGGAAATATATTACGAACATAAACTTGATATATCGTTGATTAATTGCGCAGTTCGACATTCTGAATTTTGTTAATGTTCCCATTTTAAGTCATCAGAAAAGTCATTTAGAAAATGAAACTTCGCCAATTTGGAAAAACGCGCTATACACATAGAGGATCGAGCAATAATGATCTCATATTAAGAGTACCCTGAATATCTCATTATACGAGCCACGCGCCTAGGCGTTCCGCGATCATGAAATCTAACCTCTACAATTAAGCAATTCAACAAATCGCGTATTTTCCTGTTACTACGATTCTACTCTATCATTGCATACTGAATTTATTGCCAACCATTTCCTTATTATATAATAAACAAGGTTTAAAGACTTACCTCAAGTTCCTTGACATGTTCACAATTTCACAAACCTTTTCTTGCAAAGGCTAAACGCAATAACGAACAATGAATTTTTCACTAAATACATTTTACACCAAGAGTAATAAGTTCATGGTGGAACTAACAGATGGTGCTCACTAGTTTAGCAGCAACCCCATTATCTCATATTAGGAGCATATCCCATAATAGGGGATTCTCCTCTATATAATATTAAATATATTCGAGAATCATAAAAAAGAAAGCGACTTTCAAGTGTTCTCTCGTACCTTCTTGAGAGTGCTTTTCAAGAGAATTCAGGAATATTAGTTTTCAAGATATACTTTCGGCGCTTCATAAAGACTGGCGTTGTAATAATTTTTAATTGTGTTTACGCGCGCGCAGTGCATCAGCATCGTGCAATTCACGTAACCGAAATAATCATCATTGGTTCATCGTCACATTATCTATGCACTTCTAGCGAATATATGACTCATTGATCTCGGAAATATATTACGAACATAAACTTGATATATCGTTGATTAATTGCGCAGTTCGACATTCTGAATTTTGTTAATTGTTCCCATTTTAAGTCATCAGAAAAGTCATTTAGAAAATGAACTTCGCCAATTTGGAAAAACGCGCTATACACATAGAGGAAAGTCCCCGATTATGAGATACCATATCGATTTTGCCGAATGTAAGGAAATCTATAGGCAGAATTAAAAATGTAATACGTTATCTTGAAGAGATTTAATAAGCTTAGGTTGGTGAAATGAAAAATCTAATATAAATATTATTTTTTTCTGAAAATTAAAAAAATTTGAAAAAAGAGCTTTACGCAGGATCGAGAAAGTGTGCTCCTAATATAAGATACCTCGAGAAATCGGTGTTAAAAGTGCAAAATACATCAGTATTGCAATTAAAAAACTTTATTAGATAGTTTTATAAAATACTGCTACCACAGCCTTCGCCAAATCTTCACGATTCCACTGTCGATGCTTTCTCGTACCTCTAACCTCCATAGTCAGATTCTATAAAAATTAAATACACAAAAATTCGTAATATAAATTCGTATTAACTTTTCTTTAACCTTAAGTAGTATTTTCTTTCATTTTATTACATTACATAATCCTCATATTCGAGCAATAATGATCTCATATTAAGAGTACCCTGAATATCTCATTATACGAGCCACGCGCCTAGCGGTTCCGCGATCATGAAATCTAACCTCTACAATTAAGCAATTCAACAAATCGCGTATTTTCCTGTTACTACGATTCTACTCTATCATTGCATACTGAATTTATTGCCAACCATTTCCTTATTATATAATAAACAAGGTTTAAAGACTTACCTCAAGTTCCTTTGACATGTTCACAATTTCACAAACCTTTTCTTGCAAAGGCTAAACGCAATAACGAACAATGAATTTTTCACTAAATACATTTTACACCAAGAGTAATAAGTTCATGGTGGAACTAACAGATGGTGCTCACTAGTTTAGCAGCAACCCCATTATCTCATATTAGGAGCATATCTCATAATAGGGGTTTCTCCTCTATATGTGTATATGCACTGATATACACACGCTTGCTCGTGCACGGAAACGAAGGCACACAGACGGCCAGCCGCGAACTATGACGTAGATGGATCGCGATTCAACTGCGGATGTAATTACATCGCGGACCGAGCCGGAAGTGGAAACGGTCTGAGCGCTTTTGCGGCTTAAAGAGCGGCTTTATACGCTCGAATTACGCCCGATCGACCGCGATCGACGTCGCCTCCCCACTGCATGAATCGGGAGAGTTGCAAGGCGCAAAAAGTATTCCCTCGCTGCATGTAATTCTTTCTGCAGTTTAATAGAATTAATTAACATGACAAATTTACATGACTTACTTCGTACTCTTGTATAGCTACTTTAATTATTCAAATGTTTGAATATAAATTAGGCTCGCGATCTCTACACTGCACAGTGGGCCAGAAAACTCACAAAAAGTGGCAAAAAACCAACACTCAGATTTTTACTCAATTATCACGATATCTTAAAATAGAGTAGTTGAAGTGGCCGTAGCGAAATGTTTTTACAGGTTATTCAAAATTTGTTCATATAGGGGCATCATGAACAAGAAAAATGTTATTTGTTTCCTAACGTATTTATAATTTCTTTTTCGCATATGAAAAATTTAGCTTATCACTTTTAAAGGTTTTTCTTTTATGTAATATCAGTATTACGGGTATTTGAATTTGAAAAAGCTAGTAAAGATCTGTGGACGTTAACCTGATTTGAGTATCATGACTTCTTGTGAAATCAATTTTATTCATTTCGCTTTTGTACAGGTTATTGTTTTCCTGCTCCCCGAGACTCCACTTTCTAATCAAAAATTGAAGGTGTCAGGATCTTCATTATAATGTCTACTTTAAACTTGTTCGGCGATATTTTTGCGAATACTGTAATTTGCTATGTGTACATGAGTTTTAAATCGCCCAGATTTGCTACGATTACGCGACTAGATACGTACAATAAGGTGCATTAATTCACGTGATAGCGAATATTTATTAATAGTAATATATTTATTTAATGTTAATATATATATTAATATTATATATATGTATAATATATAGGTATATATATAATATTAATATATATATGTTAATATATAGAATGCATTTTTTCACGATATAAAGCTAGTTTGACGGAAAGTTTTTAAGTTCGACAATTTATCTCACTAGTTTATTTCTCATTGTTCTAAATGTAACAAATAGAAAATATTTTGTCCTACGCAACGGTGCCCCATCTGCTGATAGGCCGCTCTACCGTGCCGGCACTGTCTCTCGCGGCGCTTGTACGCTCCGAGTAGGGAGTAGGAATTTTTGATGTCAGATTCGTTATCAGCAACCTTGAAAACCATTAAATATCAAGTTCCATACAAATCCGATCAAAATTAATAGATATTGACCGCCATATTGGATCCACTAATTTGAATATTGAATTTTCCATGTCAGATTCGTTATCAGCAACCTCAAAACCTCAAGTACCTCGAATTTCAGAAAAGTCTAAAGAAATCTTGAATTTTGTCCGCTTTTGCATGCTTTCTGGCCCACTGTGCACTGTGTAAATCTACAAAAGATTCATCGAGTCGTGGCAAACGATAGTACCGGTTTACTTCTGATTTCATCGATAGGATGAAATCAGAAACGTCTGTTACTCCGATCTGTGCGTTACGATTGCAGGTGATGCCGAGGGAATCTTGCTCCGGGCTGCTGTTGACCCTGGTGTCGGTATTCGTCGGCCTGTGCGAATCCTCTGCCGCCGGCGGGCGCGACATCCAGCGCTCAGCAGCAGCAGCAACAGCAGCAGCAACAGCAACATCCGGTCTGCAAACCCGGCCTGGAATTCTGGTCTGCCGATCGCGCCGCCTGCTGGCCGTGCACCCGATGCGCCCCGGAATTCACCCTGAGCCCGTGCGCTGTGCACAAGGACGCGATTTGCGGCCCGTTCTCGGCGCTCGAGCTCGACTGGGTCCTTTCTGTCGTCGACGAGAAAGAGCGTCCCGCCGGAGGCTGGCGATGGCAGCCAACGTCGCCTCGAGGAAACCGTTACGTCGAAGATGTTCTGGCGGTTTCCCGAGAAACAGACGAAAGAGCGACCCGTTGAGGAAGCCGGCAATCTCGTCGACCTCGATCGAGAAAGAATGAAAGTTCGATCGACGAAGAGCCGGTCTCCGCCTCGCCGGAATCAAAAGTAACTCAGAATAGTACTAGGTCATTAAGTATGAACTTTACAAATAGAACATAAACTTTTGCAGTTTTTGGCACATGGACATGATTATTTTCCAATCGAAGTATGCGCCCATGTTATCTACACACTTCTGCCATTTTAGTGGTAGTTGGTCTATGCCTCTACTATAGAAGCCAGGAGTACGGGAATCGATGAAGTCGCGGAAGGCTGTTTCGACTGCCTGTTGAGAATTGAAGAATTTTCCCACCAACAAGTTGTCCAAATTCCGGAAAAAGTGATAGTCGGTAGGTGATAGATCTGGTGAATATGGTGGATGACGGAGAGTTTCCAATTCCAACTCCCGTAGCTTTGCCACGGTCAGTCGTGCAGTGTGCGGTCGAGCATTATCATGCAACAGGATCGGCATTGACCGATTGACCAATTTCGGTTGTTTAATAGCAAGTTGTTGCATCATTTCGTCCAGTGCTTGCAATATACTTCAGCCGTTATCGATGTACCAGATTTCATAAAGTTGTAGTAGATAACACTTGACCTGGACACCAAACAGTCACTATAAGCTTCTTCTGTGTAATGTTGGGTTTCGCGTGATGTCTCGGTGGTTCATCAGCGTTCAACCACTGATGTGAGCGTTTACGATTGTCGTAGAGTATCCACTTTTCATCACAGGTCACAATTCGATTAAAAAAGATTCATTTTGTGACGGGAAAGCAAAGAAAGTGAAGCCTCTAGACGTTGCGCCTGCTGCGCATCGGTCAATTCGTGCGGGACCCATTTGTCCAACTTCTTTATCTTACCATTGCAGCTAAATGAACCAATATGGTGGGTATGGAAACATTGAATATCGATGCCAATTCACGTGTACTTTGAGATGGATCGGACTCTACTACGGCTCTCAAGTGATCATTATCCACCTTCGTCTTTGGTCTTCCACGTGGCTCATTAGCGAGGCTGAAATCTCCATCTCTGAAGTTTTTGGAACCAATTGCCCACCGTTGCTTTAGTAGTTGAACCTTCACCAAATACAGCGTTGATATTTACGAGCTGTCTCCGACCCTGTGGTTCCACGGCGGAACTCATATTCATAAATCACACGAATTTTGGACTTTTCCATAGTTTCTATAAAAAAAGAATCCACCAATAAAACTAATGAAGATATTTGAAGAAACAAATATGACATTTGAAGAGCGAACATACATCTATCACACTAACCTAACCTGATACTGACGTCTGGCGCCAAATTTGAGATAACAAATGTTAAAGATGGCGCTTTTACATTTGTAAAGTTTCATACTTAATGACCCAATACTTTGATCAGTTTTAAATTTTCAAGTTTTCTTCTTGTTTTGATTTTAATCCAAGTATGATTTCGTGATTGATAAATTCTTTAGAAAATTGCATTATGGATGCACGTTAGAAATAGATTTGATTATTTTGATACACTTGCTGAATTGTACGAAGCAAGTGAATTAAACATAAAAACTGCTAATTGGCAAACTTAAAATTACTAATGTCGGATTGGTTGCCTGTTGTAATAAGCGTAGAAAAATCAGCGTGCGTCGGCGAAAGCTGGCACCGCTTTCGCTCTATTTGCTATGCCACGTAGAATCACGTTGCCAAACTCGGTTACATTTCGTATTGTGTTTTGAAAACTGATCTCGTCAGCATGATGGCGTTTCTGAAGAAGATAGAGTTAAGAGTTGACAAATGTTATCGCAGTAATGAATAACACTGGCTTTATGACGTAGACGGCACACGATCCTCGGGAGAGGAGAAAATCTCCCGGCGAGGACAACCTACTGTGGGATTGGCAGACTGTTGCGTTGGTCCTCGCGGTTTGCGCCTGCATAGTATTCTTCCTGGTAGCGGGATGCTCGGCTCTCATCTACGCAAGACAGTGGCGGCGGATGAAGAAAAACTTTTGAGCCGGGTAAGTAATCAAAGTATATAATTTTAAAACAAATCAGATATCACTAGAGGAAAGTCCCCGATTATGAGATACCATATCGATTTGCCGAATGTAAGGAATCTATAGGCAGAATTTAAAAATTTAATACGTTATCTTGAAGAGAATTTAATAAGCTTAGGTGGTGAAATGAAAAATCTAATTTAAATATTATTTTTCTGAAAATTAAAAAAATTTGAAAAAAGAGCTTACGGCAGGATCGAGAAAGTGTGCTCCTAATATTAAGAATACCTCGAGAAATCGGTGTTAAAAGTGCAAAATACATCAGTATTGCAATTAAAAAACTTTATTGGATAGTTTTATAAAAATATGCTACCACAGCTTCGCCAAATGCTTCACGGTTCCACTGTCGACGCTTCCTCGTACCTCTAACACTCCAGTCAGATTCTATAAAAAATTAAAGTACACAAAAATTCGTAATATTAAATTCGTATTAACTTTTCTTTAACACTTAAGTAGTATCTTTTCTTTCTTTTTATTACACACATAATCCATATCCTCAAGACGACAATAATGAGCTCATATTAAGAGTACCCTGAATAAATATCATTATACGAGCCACGCGCCTAGCGGTTCGCGATCAATGAAATCTAACCTCTACTAAATTAAACAAATTCAACAAATGCGTATTTCCTGTTACTAGTACGATTTCTACTCTACTCATTGCATACTGAACAATTATTTGCCAACCATTTCTTCATTATATAATATAAACAGAGGTTTAAAAGAACTTACTCAAGTATCCTTTACATGTTCACCAATTCTACAAACTTTTCTTGCAAAAGCGAAACCGCAATAACGAACAATGAATTTTCACTAAATACATTTTACACCAAGAGTAATAAGTTCATGGTGGAACAACAGATGGTGCTCACTAGTGTTAGCAGAACCCCATATCATTCAATTAGGAGCATATCTCATAAATAGGGGATTCTCCTCTATATAATATTAAAGAAATAAATTCGAAGAATCATAAAAAAAGAAAGGCAGACATTTCAAGGTTCTCTCGTACCTTCTTAGAGAAGAGTGCCTCAGCCAGTAACCTCTCAGGAATATTAGTTCTTCAAAGATGATAACTGTTTCGCGGCCCGTCAATTAAACCCATCGCACCGAAGGAGGATGAAACCGTTTCCAGGGGCCGGTAAGTGTAAAAGATAGAGATTTATAATTTTTTTAATTGGTTTAGCGGCGGCGCAAATGCTATTCAGCGATCAGTGCCAATTCACGTAACGAAATCCAATCATCATCGGATTCAATCCCGTCACATTACTGCGGCGGCATCATGACCCGTCACAGGGACGTACTCGAGGCTCCATATCTTGACGCAAAGAGAGGGCGCGTTCGGGATGCAGCAACGAGAGAATACAGGTGCAACGTACTAACTACCTGAACCGCGATGGACGAGTACAAGAGAGACAGAAAGTCCTTAAAATGCACGACGGGATTTCATTCTAGTTAGAGTGGGCTGATCACGGCCGCTCCTCACCTTGGAGAACCGAACCATACCGCGCCCGGCATTATGACCTCCCTACCAACGTTCAGCGCACGCCGTGCCTGTAGTCGCCCCACAATCGCCGTCGTATCGTACATCGAATCATGTACCTCGCTAATCTCGACGTTCGCCTACAACCCTCCAGACAAGGACTTCTCTGAATAACAGGCAAAAAGACGACCCAAAGATACTCCTCTTGACCTCAACGGTTTAAAATCAGTTATTCACGAGCTATAAACAGAGAAATATGAACCAAAAAAAACACACATTCTTTCTAAATTTAGAAAATTCAGTAAGCCTTTCTGTTATAACTTACTCGTCTCCGAGATTGCAAGGCGGGAGCTGCCGAAGGAAGATTTAGGAGACCCGTGAAACCATAAAAGATGATCAATAAATTTTTACGAATTCTCTAATTTATGGAGAAACTATACAGCGGATCATTATATAACAAACACATTAGGATGCAATTTACTGAGTACATATATTAAAGATAACAAAAATATTAAAAAAAGGTATCGTTTTATATCGATCTGTGGAGAAAGAACAGCATGATATCGCCTGTAGAGTCGTTCTTGAGAAGGCCATTGCGGTTAGTGTGCAGCCTGGCAACTATGCTAAAGAAATCGATATGTGCCAGCATCTATACCCAACAGCTGTTCAGTCGTAATCAAACTGTAACAAAATTTGAAAGTTACCCATTTCTCCGAATGAAATATATTCAATGAGATTCCCATCAGTCGAGCGCAACTCGTAGACCTGTATAATATTCAGACGAAACATTTAAGTCTATAACAATTACTAATGGTAGAATGAAAAGAGTTCAAAACACTATTGGCCCATAAACAATCCTACTTTTGTCCTTCTAGAGCTCGGAGTACGGCACTATTTCCAGCACATTTCAACTTTTCTATTGGTACTCTCTTGAAGGTTACATCGAATAACAGGATAGAGGGGAAAGATCATAAATATCGAAGACAGAATAATGTTCAATTTTACTCGAGAGGATCCCTAAAGAAGAGCGAATACATCCGTTCGCAGGGCAGGAGGAATGACTCACAGCAATTTTGGCCAATGCCGACGACGGCGGCTGACTAAGATTTCTCCAGGGACGACCTCTACAGGCGATTATATTCAAATCAAGAAACCAAGACTCAAATTTTTTATTATCTACCCGATTACCACACACATGTAACCTCAAAATAAGAATAGCGGATCCCAAAGTTTATAATAGAGCCCGATCCGCCTGCATCTCCCGGATTTCATCCAAGAAAAAGGAAAAATGAGCAATTCAGTAAAATTATACGCGTATTTATTCTACAAACCAGTTGATGCTAATGAGAGACACCGAGGCTCCCTCCTACAACCCACCATATCATTCAAATAAATCATTGAATGGCATACTGTCATATCGAGACCCAAGGAGAAGGACAACAGGTGCTACCAAATATATGCTAATATAAATATGCTAGTATGGTAGACACACTACCAACGAAAATCTTGGAATATCTAGCTGCGCACTTTATACGATAGAGCGTTTCTCAAATGCCCGAGCCCGCAAATGCCCATTATCTCACAGCAGGGTCAGCTCGTCGCGACTCGGGCCGCTTCTGACGTGGAACCTTTATTCACGACCAACCTAAAGAACGGCAGAAAAAAAATTGTAGGTAGTGTGAACGATCGGAAAATCAGGAAAGAAGTGCATTAATCTGTCTGATCCTCCTAACACATGAGATAGAAGTGGAATTGCAAATAACTGTCGTACCCAACGAATTAATATACGAACCCATAAGAAATGTAGAGATAAGCCACCGCATAGACGAGTATCACTGGACCTCCGAGAAAATAGAGTTCGCAAGAATAAGACATTGTCCCGATACGGCTTTGAGATATTCTCCTAGAGTTATTGCACTCCTGATCATTGTAAATACACGAGACACCACAGCTTCCCGAGTTTCGATTGAGCCCAAGACACATAATACTAGGCCGTTTGTGAACAGAGTCTACAAATTCTTCTTAGAAGATTAGGAATCAAGATGTTCTTTTAGATCTCACAATATTCTGAAAATTCAAGAATATTTTGAACTGCTACCAAATTTGTATCTAAACCTCCTTCGTCCCGAACGAAGAGATGGAATCCGAAGAGCCGATAGCACGAAGATGATTGAATCTAGATTTTCGAAGTTTTGCTATTTTCAAGATTTAAGGAATATGCTCTTCTTTTCAGATAATAAAAATATGACTGTCGCTATAAGCGATCTTATTTTACGCATAGAGATATACACAAAGATGAAGTAACTAGCATTAAGTCCCCCAGAAATGCTTATCTGTGGATAAGATATGAGAACCATCGACATACAAGAAGACAATGGGACGAAAATCTTGGCTCTCTGATATCAAGACGGACAGCACGATGGCTTACATGAGATAACGTATTGACAACGGAAGAGCTGGACTCAAGGACCACTCCAAACGAAGGCACTCCTCGGGTGTTAGGATCCTATGATACACGAGCGAGTGTGTTAGTAGCGAGTATGGTCACCACTGCACATATGCAACGAGGAAGAAGAGAAGATCGCAGTCCGATTCTTGTTTCTGATACTCAGCAAAACCCTTTTTCGAAAGGACTCCCCGAGATTAATGAGAGTATTGGTGTACCGGCGCGAGAGCAGAAGGATTCCCACGCGTTAGACAGTATGCACTACCCGTGCAAGTTCTCTCGCCGTATTTACTTCGCGAGCGGCATGTAGTTGAATCGCCATAACAGTGTAACAGCATCAGGAACGTGCCGGTGCACGCCTTGGGCTCGGTCTACGGCTGACGGAAGGAATGGAGAGATCGTAGAAAAACCTACGGACATAATACACACTACTGTTAGGACCAAGCTGCACGTCGATCGTGTGCCCCCCGCCTCTGCACGGTACGTGCGATACAAACTAAGCAAATGAGCTAGAACAGACAATTTGCAATGAAACGCGACAGCGAGGTAGCGGCGCAGACGTACCATAACACACGCAGAACGCCGAAAGCCCTACTGCCCCCCTACCAGATCTGCCTGACGGTCACAATATCTCTCTATGAGTGCTATTCCTTCCTAGCGCACCCTGGCTCCCTCGACTTACTGTTCCATGCGAGCCGGAAACGCACCATGCAACTACGCACGCCACAGAAATGCGGCGTGTGACAGAACTTATGTGGACACGACGGCGCGAAATTGCAGGCTACGCTCTCAGCGTAGGATGACGCACGAACCGAACTGCATACGAAGAACAGCTCCCTACGCCTCCCGTCTCCGAACCCGCGCCTCCGCGTCTAGTCCGATTGCGTCCCGGCCATTGATGCCGAGTATCTTCTCTAAGTGTAGAAAGTGCTACTGGCCTCTTCGGCCCGCAGACAAACGCAGTGGCTCGCATCGCTCCAGCGCACCGAGCCGGCGCAAGGGCAATACTGTCCACAACACGAATGGCAGACCCAAGCCAATCGATAGACGACATCTAGCTTTCGGACCATGACAAGCTGCCTTCTCGTGCAAAACGCCGAGAGACTAGACCCTCGCCGTTCACTACGTTTCAGACCACACCTCATACTACATATTTCTGAACATATAAAGAACAGAGAGAATGCTTCACACTGGGAAACAGGGCGACCCGAGATAAGTCAGGACAAGGAGAAGGCACCGTTTTCATTGTATAAAATAGTTCTATGCTAATGAAAAGAAGCAGGCCGCAGCGAAATAGAGGCACGGTCATAGAATCAATCCGAGTCCTAAAGCGTGCGAGAACGAACGGTCTCGTCCCACTCACTGCACACACCAATTCATAAAGATACTCAGACGTTGAGCTTAAGGTACTATGAGGCGCAGAGTCGCCGCCGCATGTAAAATGAGAGTGATTCAACAATCGCCACATCTCCGCACAGTCAAAGTATGGGAGCT
This sequence comes from Ooceraea biroi, assembly GCF_003672135.1. NCBI lineage: Eukaryota > Metazoa > Arthropoda > Insecta > Hymenoptera > Formicidae > Ooceraea > Ooceraea biroi. The sequence goes on along the minus strand of NC_039515.1, from coordinate 13,792,847 downwards.
GATGTCGTCTACACGCGGGGTATGGCTTGGCGTCATGGTCTATCATCATAAGGTACGGTGATAAAATGACGTATTTATCATAGATGGGGACAAAGGCGAAATTAGTTAAGCTTGAGCTAGGAACCAAAGATAGGTATGAAATAGACCGGTGTAGGAAAAGCGGCAAACGGTGGAAGGGACGACGATCGGTTGATATAAACGGAGGGGCTAGTAACCACTCCCAGGAGCAAGAGGACAAGGGATGACAAGTAATCAAAGGAGAGTTAGATACGAGTAATAAAAGATAAACTGCTGCAGGCTTATGCACCCACTGGTGACACAGTGGAGAAAATAGGGTGAAAAAAAAAAAGAGTTGGTGAAAACTTAAAAGAGGGAGAGAAACTGCAGGAGCAAGTAAAGTAAAGGGCATAAGTATGCGGGCATTGGTGGGCGTAGCCAAACTACGGGAAGAAAAGGAGAGGGAAAGAAACAGACGCCATCGCAACGCAAAGGAAATGAACAGGCGAGAGAGCAACAGATGCGCGCCGTGTGCTCGAACAAGCCGACAAGCGGAACGGCAGGCAAAATACAGCAGACGCGCGAGCGATACTCTATTAGCGAAAGACACGACCGGCAGGCCGAGGTTCGCGGCAGGAAATTGGCACCGGCCAGGAGACAGGGTAACACGGCTTAAGACACTTCTACGCGGCGCGTATCTAAAAAGAGTCGAAGGAAAGGACGACGCACAGCAAAACTCGTGGCGCAACGTCAGGTCACCAAGGCAAACAACTTGCAAGAGAAAAGGGGCAACACGACAGGACGGCATACAACCAACAGCGACTCGAGAAAGCGGTGCGAAAGAGAATCGAGCAAAGAGTTTTTGAAAACAAGAGAGAAAGCGGAGAAAAATAAAAGGATAAAGGTCAATAAGGAAACAAAGGGCATTAGTGACGAAAGCAGGAGAAAGAAGGGGAGGACACACCAACCATAACCGCTCATCAAAAGAGTCCAACGAAAAGGCGGCAATGACCGCAGACCCCGCCGGGTCCACCCCGGAAATAATAGGGAGGGTGAGACCGACTGTTCCCCCGGGGCGACGCCCGCTCTCCCCAGAAGTTCGCCACCACCCCGCCCACGGACGCGCGTCGGCCAAACAGCCGTGCCATGCCGGAGCGAAGCCCCCGCAGATCGTGCGCACACTGTGGGCAGGCGGCCGAGCGACACGAATACCCGCGCCTAGGGCTGAAGGAGAGACCCGCGGGCGAGGCCCCGGCGGAGGAAGGAAAGTGGAGCCCGACCCGCGGGTGCAGGCCCCGACGGGAGAAGGAAGAGGGCTCGCGGTTACAGGTGCCCCGGCGTAGGAAGAAAGAGCCCGCTCGGTACCGAGTTGGCGCCGGAGAAGGAAGAGCCCGCGCGGACGAGGCCCCCGGCTGTGAGTAATGGAAGCCCGCGCCGAGGCCCGGCAGGAGGAGAAGGGGCCGCCGTTTCGAGGGCCCTCGGCGAAATGGAATGTGAGGGACCCGTGGTGCAGCGCCGCCGAAGGAAGGAGGAACCCGCGGGAGGAAGGGTAGCCCGCGGGGCAGCACCCACCGGGGTAAGGGTATATTGAGCCCGGCGTATGTCAGCACTCCCGCCGCGTGGGGAGGATAGGTAGCCCGGTGCACCGCACACACGCTGCATTATAAGTCAATACCGAGCAGCACCGCCGGCGGAGGATCCGCGGGCCTTGCACAACCCACCCCGTAGGCGTGGAGCATTTTGTTTTGTTTTGTTGTTTTTTTTTTAATGTTGTTTTGTCTTGTTTTTTTTATTCTGGTTTTACTGTTTTTTGTTTTTAGTGTTCCTTTTTGTTCGTTTTTTTGTTCTGTTCAATACTAAGCAAATCCTAGTCAAATCTGTTTGTTTTTTTGTTGTGTTTTGGTTCGTTTGGCGGAGTATTGTGAACAGTGATCTCATCCCTTCACTTTGTCGATCTGATACAAAGGCTAGGTTGTGGCTGTGGACGGCTATGTAAGTTTTTTTCTTGAGGTGTGTTTCTTCTAGTCATCGTAGCTGGCTCGCAAGCTCTGAGGCCCGAGCTACTCATGTAGGTCTAGGGATAAGCTGTCGCGATTTCCGCCCTGTTACTAAACTCCTGAATCCTTGCCGGCAAGAACAGACCCGGTGTTATTTTTTTTGGTTAATTCCTTGAGTACTAGTTCCTTGGTCTTTACGTCTCCTCATGACTTTACTATGTGGTAACCCTTTTTTTTATCGTTTTAGAATCGTTCGTCACTGTTATCAGAACGACACGACATTCTGGTTCTGGCTATGATCGATGGTTGCGTGATCCGGCTTTATGCGATTGCTCTTTTTACTGTTTAGCTCTTATTTGAGCGCAAATTATTAGTTGATTAGGGAAATACGCTTTTGTGGTGTAGTGGTTCTCGGTGTTTAGGTGTCGGACGTTGCGCGCGCTCTAGCCCCTCCGCGGCCGACTGCTATGTTTTTTTTATATGTTTTTTTGAGTAATAATTCCTGCATGTGTCTCGGTTTCAGACGAGTACCGCCGGTATTCTAGAGTCCGTTATTCTGTCTTCCGATTCTGGCCGGTATCGAGCTGCCACCCCTTTATTCCAGGTCCAGGTCCATCCCAAGGTCTGTGTGGCGTGCCATGCCTGTTATGGTGAGCTCTTTGCATTTGTTTTCGTCAGGCTTGTAGTTGTATGGATAGACATTCTCGGCTAATTTAATTTTTTTTAAGGTAGGGTATTCAGCACGTCCTTGGTGTTCGTAAGTTGCTGTCTAGTTGATCGTTTTTTGATTTTGGTCCACAGTTACTTTTGTGATTGATATTAGTTAATATCGTCGTAAATCTCTTTTTGATGATGCTCCTTCGACTTTGTTGTTCGCTTTGTACACCGTTGTATGTTCTGTTATACGATATACTTTCTGTCTTTCTACGTCCTTATATTCGTTTATACGCAGTCTAGTTGTGTCTAGACCGAATGGGACTATTCGTCGCGATGCGACAAATTTTACCCACGTCGTATCTGAAGCTGCTAATTATAGCCACGCCACACGCTCTCGGCGCAAAGAGTGTAATATGTGAATTACGTTCCACTTATACTCGGTGATTTATTGCATGGCACCCGTGCTCGCTTATGTCACCGGGTGCTTGTTAGTTTCGGCGGAAGGTGGTTTCTGTTTTCATATTGCAAGTTCTGTGTGAGTTCGATTCGGGTGGGGCTAACGTTATGCGCATTCTTCGATCCCTTCATTGTTGTATATGATCGCCAAATACCTCGCAAATCATCATCCCAAGCCTGTGAGGCACGACGTCCCTTTGTTGTTAATTTTGTATTTCTGAATAATGATTGGTTGTTGAGTCCCTAAGCACTAAGGTTGCACGGTGTTTTTCGTGCTTGATGGATGCCAAAGCGCAAGTTCTTACTGTGTATTGTTTGAGTGTGATTTTCTAATAATACTGATTATACGCATTATACAGGCGAGTACAAAAGCGCGCGCGTCCGCTCAAGGGATTTTATTAATGGGATCCAATTTGCTATATAAAGAATTTAAATGATTTTGCGCTGCGACACGCTCTAGTTAGGCTCGAGGTTATTATTGCTATTTTTATACAAGGAATTTTATACAAGAACGTGCTTTAGACATTGTGTGCAAGTGCATTACTATCTGGTTTTTAAAGAAATAAGATAAGTAGTTTCAAGAACTACGCATATCTCGCACCTCTGAGCGTAATACGTTCCATACTGAGAAAAACAAACGAGTTATTTGATTTGTTTCTTGCAAGTATTTGCGCGTGTCGTCGTGACGTGCAGGCATTGCGTTTCGCGAAAAGTAGTAGAATTTAGAAAGGCGATACCGCCACGCCGACGAACGGACAGACGACGGCCGGCGGACGAGGGATTTCATCATACGGCGTTCATAAACGAGCGTAGCGAATCGGTTCCCACAAACGTACACGCGATACGTGGCGCGATACGTTCGGCTCGCAGAAAGAGGGTGTGGGTAGACATAGCGCAAAAGAAAGAGCAAAGAAGACGTAGCACGAGGGGGAGAAGAGGTTTCCTGCGAGGAGTCTGCGTACTGCGTCGTAGTGCAAATGCAGTAGTTAACGTCGTCTTCACCCAACGTGCGCGTGCACACGTCCGAATGCGCTGTTAAGAGTGTTACGCGATTTCTATTCATTCCTTACACGAGAGAGGCCAAGGCACCGCCGCGCGCATACGTGTATGGGATCTTACACATGCCGCTGCCGCCGAATGGAAATCACAGGGACGCACGCGTATGCCCACGCAGCACGCGGAATTCTGCTCTCCGACGCGTAAATAATTTATAATCCATTAGATTCTTTGAGAATTTTATATCGAGAGAGAGAAATAGAATCGGACGAGTTCTCGCCCTTCGTGACTGGATAAGAATCGTTAAATAAACAGAAAGGAACCCACTGTTGCGTATCAACAGCGTAATCCTTCTGATGTAAGTCACCAGCTTTGCCTTTTTATCAATTACGCGGACCAATTAGCACTTCGTGTTTTGAATCTAAGAAACAACACGCAACGTCATGCTTTATTTCGAAGTTATAGCACCCACATTTGAACAAAGACTTTCTGGACTTAATGCTGATTACTCTTTAATCTATCGAGTTAGAGAATAAGCCTCGACCTAATAGGCGACAGTCATAGTTGCGGATTATTGAAAAGAAAGACAGTATTTTAAATATCTTCGGTTAACCCGTAGAAAATTCGCCAATCTACCATCTCAAAATCGAATCCTTTCGTGCCATCTCATTCATTTTTCTCAGAGAAAGGAGGATTTAGAGTGGACAAAATTTGTAGGCAAGTTCAAAGTATATCTATTATTTGATATATTTATTCAATGGAATATATGTGTGGAGATCTAAAAGGACTCTTAATTCTATTCTTCTAGACGAGATTCTAGATTGTCTAGAGAGTCGACAAAAGCCCAGAACACGGCCAGTATTTATGGTGTTGCAACGAAAATCGGGAAAGTGTTTCTGTTAATTACTCTATACAATGAATAACAATACTCTACAAGAATGATTATATAACACAAGTATGGTTATGACATGAAAGTCTCTCATCTCGAATCCTATTTCTCATAGTAAGTAATATCGATATATGAAGGCTTACTGGTACATTCCATATCTTTAATATGTTTTCTGCTGTAGAGATATTGCCACTTAATTCATTGTAAATAACAGAAACACTTTCCTGATTTTCTGATCGCAAACACATAAATATGGCCGTTTTATCGGGAATAAAGGGACGCAGAGAGCGCCGATGTCCGATCGAGCGAAACTTGTTTGACGTAAAAACCGATGTTTTCGCCCGCGGGTCGCCCACAATCCCGAGAAAGCGCCTACTAAAAGTAGGAGAACTATATCAAATTATATCTACATACAAGATATATATAAGCATAAAATTTTGGTGAATGTACTACGTTGTCTCGAGACAGTAGACAAGTGTTATTTAAGGGGGAGAACTAAGGGTGGCCTGCATTGGTTAGGATATCGCTCGAAAAAATTATAGGATTATATTTTACGAATTGTTTTTGGAGAGAGAAAAACTATACAGCGGATCATATATAAAACTATTGAATGCATTTTTAGTTAGTACCATGTTTAGAAGATTAAAAAAATTGATTTTATGATTTGAAGTATATCGGCTGTATTGAGTTCGGTCCTGGAGAGAATCTAGTAAGTGCAGGCCGCGTCGTCAGGCATTTGCAAAATTAGGTTGCAGCATATCATCCTTGATTCTCGTCCAAATATCGAATTGATAAACTAGAAAAATTGAAAATATCTTCAGCGTTATTTATGAGAATTCCCATCGTCGGATGAAACGGATAGGAGGAGAGAAAAAAAAACACGTTGTAAAGCTGACACCAAAATCGTGAGGCTTGAACACAAAAGTACGATGATTTTTAGGCAAAGTTTTGAACTTTTTTAACAATGCAAAAGCTGAATAGTTTAACTTTGATGTTGTTTAAAGTCCCCGATTATGAGATACCATATCGATTTTGCCGAATGTAAGGAAATCTATAGGCAGAATGTAAAAATGTAATACGTTATCTTGAAGAGAATTTAATAAGCTTTAGGTTGGTGAAATGAAAAATCTAATTTAAATATTATTTTTTCTGAAAATTAAAAAAATTTGAAAAAAGAGCTTTACGCAGGATCGAGAAAGTGTGCTCCTAATATAAGATACCTTGAGAAATCGGTGTTAAAAGTGCAAAATACATCAGTATTGCAATTAAAAAACTTTATTAGATAGTTTTATAAAAATACTGCTGCCACAGCCTTCGCCAAATCTTCACGATTCCACTGTCGACGCTTCCTCGTTCTCTAACCTCCATAGTCAGATTCTATAAAAATTAAATACACAAAATTCGTAATATAAATTCGTATTAACTTTTCTTTAACCTTAAGTAGTATTTTCTTTCTTTTTATTACACTACATAATCTTCATATTCGAGCAATAATTATCTCATATTAAGAGTACCCTGAATATCTCATTATACGAGCCACACGCCTAGCGGTTCCGCGATCATGAAATCTAACCTCTACAATTAAGCAATTCAACAAATCGCGTATTTTCCTGTTACTACGATTCTACTCTATCATTGCATACTGAATTTATTGCCAACCATTTCTTTATTATATAATAAACAAGGTTTAAAGACTTACCTCAAGTTCCTTTGACATGTTCACAATTTCACAAACCTTTTCTTGCAAAGGCTAAACGCAATAACGAACAATGAATTTTTCACTAAATACATTTTACACCAAGAGTAATAAGTTCATGGTGGAACTAACAGATGGTGCTCACTAGTTTAGCAGCAACCCCATTATCTCATATTAGGAGCATATCTCATAATAGGGGTTTCTCCTCTATATGTGTATATGCACTGATATACACACGCTTGCTCGTGCACGGAAACGAAGGCACACAGACGGCCAGCCGCGAACTATGACGTAGATGGATCGCGATTCAACTGCGGATGTAATTACATCGCGACCGAGCCGGAAGTGGAAACGGTCTGAGCGCTTTTGCGGCTTAAAGAGCGGCTTTATACGCTCGAATTACGCCGATCGACCGCGATCGACGTCGCCTCCCCACTGCATGAATCGGGAGAGTTGCAAGGCGCAAAAAGTATTCCCTCGCTGCATGTAATTCTTTCTGCAGTTTAATAGAATTAATTAACATGACAAATTTACATGACTTACTTCGTACTCTTGTATAGCTACTTTAAATTATTCAAATGTTTGAATATAAAATTTAGGCTCGCGATCTCTACACTGCACAGTGGGCCAGAAAACTCACAAAAGTGGCAAAAAACCAACACTCAGATTTTTACTCAATTATCACGATATCTTAAAATAGAGTAGTTGAAGTGGCCGTAGCGAAATGTTTTTACAGGTTATTCAAAATTTGTTCATATAGGGGCATCATGAACAAGAAAAATGTTATTTGTTTCCTAACGTATTTATAATTTCTTTTTCGCATATGAAAAATTTAGCTTATCACTTTTAAAGGTTTTTCTTTTATGTAATATCAGTATTACGGGTATTTGAATTTGAAAAAGCTAGTAAAGATCTGTGGACGTTAACCTGATTTGAGTATCATGACTTCTTGTGAAATCAATTTTATTCATTTCGCTTTTGTACAGGTTATTGTTTTCCTGCTCCCCGAGACTCCACTTTCTAATCAAAAATTGAAGGTGTCAGGATCTTCATTATAATGTCTACTTTAAACTTGTTCGGCGATATTTTGCGAATACTGTAATTTGCTATGTGTACATGAGTTTTAAATCGCCCAGATTTGCTACGATTACGCGACTAGATACGTACAATAAGGTGCATTAATTCACGTGATAGCGAATATTTATTAATAGTAATATATTTATTAATGTTAATATATATATTAATATTATATATATGTATAATATATAGGTATATATATAATATTAATATATATATGTTAATATATAGAATGCATTTTTTCACGATATAAAGCTAGTTTGACGGAAAGTTTTAAGTTCGACAATTTATCTCACTAGTTTATTTCTCATTGTTCTAAATGTAACAAATAGAAAATATTTTGTCCTACGCAACGGTGCCCCATCTGCTGATAGGCCGCTCTACCGTGCCGGCACTGTCTCTCGCGGCGCTTGTACGCTCCGAGTAGGGAGTAGGAATTTTTGATGTCAGATTCGTTATCAGCAACCTTGAAAACCATTAAATATCAAGTTCCATACAAATCCGATCAAAATTAATAGATATTGACCGCCATATTGGATCCACTAATTTGAATATTGAATTTTCCATGTCAGATTCGTTATCAGCAACCTCAAAACCTCAAGTACCTCGAATTTCAGAAAAGTCTAAAGAAATCTTGAATTTTGTCCGCTTTTGCATGCTTTCTGGCCCACTGTGCACTGTGTAAATCTACAAAAGATTCATCGAGTCGTGGCAAACGATAGTACCGTTTACTTCTGATTTCATCGATAGGATGAAATCAGAAACGTCTGTTAACTCCGATCTGTGCGTTACGATTGCAGGTGATGCCGAGGGAATCTTGCTCCGGGCTGCTGTTGACCCTGGTGTCGGTATTCGTCGGCCTGTGCGAATCCTCTGCCGCCGGCGGCGCGACATCCAGCGCTCAGCAGCAGCAGCAACAGCAGCAGCAACAGCAACATCCGGTCTGCAAACCCGGCCTGGAATTCTGGTCTGCCGATCGCGCCGCCTGCTGGCCGTGCACCCGATGCGCCCCGGAATTCACCCTGAGCCCGTGCGCTGTGCACAAGGACGCGATTTGCGGCCCGTTCTCGGCGCTCGAGCTCGACTGGTCCTTTCTGTCGTCGACGAGAAAGAGCGTCCCGCCGGAGGCTGGCGATGGCAGCCAACGTCGCCTCGAGGAAACCGTTACGTCGAAGATGTTCTGGCGGTTTCCCGAGAAACAGACGAAAGAGCGACCCGTTGAGGAAGCCGGCAATCTCGTCGACCTCGATCGAGAAAAGAATGAAAGTTCGATCGACGAAGAGCCGGTCTCCGCCTCGCCGGAATCAAAAGTAACTCAGAATAGTACTAGGTCATTAAGTATGAAACTTTACAAATAGAACATAAACTTTTGCAGTTTTTGGCACATGGACATGATTTATTTTCAATCGAAGTATGCGCCCATGTTATCTACACACTTCTGCCATTTTAGTGGTAGTTGGTCTATGCCTCTACTATAGAAGCCAGGAGTACGGGAATCGATGAAGTCGCGGAAGGCTGTTTCGACTGCCTGTTGAGAATTGAAGAATTTTCCCACCAACAAGTTGTCCAAATTCCGGAAAAAGTGATAGTCGGTAGGTGATAGATCTGGTGAATATGGTGGATGACGGAGAGTTTCCAATTCCAACTCCCGTAGCTTTGCCACGGTCAGTCGTGCAGTGTGCGGTCGAGCATTATCATGCAACAGGATCGGCATTGACCGATTGACCAATTTCGGTTGTTTAATAGCAAGTTGTTGCATCATTTCGTCCAGTTGCTTGCAATATACTTCAGCCGTTATCGATGTACCAGATTTCATAAAGTTGTAGTAGATAACACTTGACCTGGACCACCAAACAGTCACTATAAGCTTCTTCTGTGTAATGTTGGGTTTCGCGTGATGTCTCGGTGGTTCATCAGCGTTCAACCACTGATGTGAGCGTTTACGATTGTCGTAGAGTATCCACTTTTCATCACAGGTCACAATTCGATTAAAAAAAGATTCATTTTTGTGACGGGAAAGCAAAGAAAGTGAAGCCTCTAGACGTTGCGCCTGCTGCGCATCGGTCAATTCGTGCGGGACCCATTTGTCCAACTTCTTTATCTTACCAATTGCAGCTAAATGAACCAATATGGTGGGTATGGAAACATTGAATATCGATGCCAATTCACGTGTACTTTGAGATGGATCGGACTCTACTACGGCTCTCAAGTGATCATTATCCACCTTCGTCTTTGGTCTTCCACGTGGCTCATTAGCGAGGCTGAAATCTCCATCTCTGAAGTTTTTGAACCAATTGCCCACCGTTGCTTTAGTAGTTGAACCTTCACCAAATACAGCGTTGATATTACGAGCTGTCTCCGACCCTGTGGTTCCACGGCGGAACTCATATTCATAAATCACACGAATTTTGGACTTTTCCATAGTTCTATAAAAAAGAATCCACCAATAAAACTAATGAAGATATTTGAAGAAACAAATATGACATTTGAAGAGCGAACATACATCTATCACACTAACCTAACCTGATACTGACGTCTGGCGCCAAATTTGAGATAACAAATGTTAAAGATGGCGCTTTTACATTTGTAAAGTTTCATACTTAATGACCCAATACTTTGATCAGTTTAAATTTCAAGTTTCTTCTTGTTTTGATTTTAATCCAAGTATGATTTCGTGATTGATAAATTCTTTAGAAAATTGCATTATGGATGCACGTTAGAAATAGATTTGATTATTTTGATACACTTGCTGAATTGTACGAAGCAAGTGAATTAAACATAAAAACTGCTAATTGGCAAACTTAAAATTACTAATGTCGGATTGGTTGCCTGTTGTAATAAGCGTAGAAAAATCAGCGTGCGTCGGCGAAAGCTGGCACCGCTTTCGCTCTATTTGCTATGCCACGTAGAATCACGTTGCCAAACTCGGTTACATTTCGTATTGTGTTTTGAAACTGATCTCGTCAGCATGATGGCGTTTCTGAAGAAGATAGAGTTAAGAGTTGACAATGTTATCGCAGTAATGAATAACACTGGCTTTATGACGTAGACGGCACACGATCCTCGGGAGAGGAGAAAATCTCCCGGCGAGGACAACCTACTGTGGGATTGGCAGACTGTTGCGTTGGTCCTCGCGGTTTGCGCCTGCATAGTATTCTTCCTGGTAGCGGGATGCTCGGCTCTCATCTACGCAAGACAGTGGCGGCGGATGAAGAAAAACTTTGAGCCGGGTAAGTAATCAAAGTATATAATTTTAAAACAAAATCAGATATCACTAGAGGAAAGTCCCCGATTATGAGATACCATATCGATTTTGCCGAATGTAAGGAAATCTATAGGCAGAATTTAAAAATTTAATACGTTATCTTGAAGAGAATTTAATAAGCTTAGGTTGGTGAAATGAAAAATCTAATTTAAATATTATTTTTTCTGAAAATTAAAAAAATTTGAAAAAAGAGCTTTACGCAGGATCGAGAAAGTGTGCTCCTAATATAAGATACCTCGAGAAATCGGTGTTAAAAGTGCAAAATACATCAGTATTGCAATTAAAAAACTTTATTGGATAGTTTTATAAAAATACTGCTACCACAGCCTTCGCCAAATCTTCACGGTTCCACTGTCGACGCTTCCTCGTACCTCTAACCTCCATAGTCAGATTCTATAAAAATTAAATACACAAAAATTCGTAATATAAATTCGTATTAACTTTTCTTTAACCTTAAGTAGTATTTTCTTTCTTTTATTACACTACATAATCCTCATATTCGAGCAATAATGATCTCATATTAAGAGTACCCTGAATATCTCATTATACGAGCCACGCGCCTAGCGGTTCCGCGATCATGAAATCTAACCTCTACAATTAAGCAATTCAACAAATTGCGTATTTTCCTGTTACTACGATTCTACTCTATCATTGCATACTGAATTTATTGCCAACCATTTCTTTATTATATAATAAACAAGGTTTAAAGACTTACCTCAAGTTCCTTTGACATGTTCACAATTTCACAAACCTTTTCTTGCAAAAGCGAAACGCAATAACGAACAATGAATTTTTCACTAAATACATTTTACACCAAGAGTAATAAGTTCATGGTGGAACTAACAGATGGTGCTCACTAGTTTAGCAGAAACCCCATTATCTCATATTAGGAGCATATCTCATAATAGGGGATTCTCCTCTATATAATATTAAATATATTCGAGAATCATAAAAAAGAAAGCGACTTTCAAGTGTTCTCTCGTACCTTCTTGAGAGTGCTTTCAAGAGAATTCAGGAATATTAGTTTTCAAGATATACTTTCGGCGCTTCATAAAGACTGGCGTTGTAATAATTTTTAATTGTGTTTACGCGCGCGCAATGCATCAGCATCGTGCAATTCACGTAACCGAAATAATCATCATCGGTTCATCGTCACATTACGCGCGCTATCCCGTCACGAGTACGAGGATCCATATCTTGACGCAAAGAGAGCCGCGTTCGGGATGTCAGCAACGAGAGAATACAGGTGCACGTATACACACGTGAACCGGCGAGGAGAGACAGAGAGAGACAGAGTCCCTTAAAATGCACGACGGGATTTTCTTCATTAGAGGGCTGATCACGGCCGCTCCTCACCTTGGATCGACCTACCGCGCCCGGATATGACGTCTCCAACGTTCAGCGCACGGTGCCTGTAGTCGCCCACATCGCCGTCGTCGTCATCGTCATGTACCTCGTTCCGCGTTCGCTACACCCTCAGAAAGGATTTCTGATAACAAGACGAAAAATATTCTTGACTAATTTAATCGTATTACGAGTATAAAAAATATGAAAATAAAACAATTTTTTATTTAAATCAGTAATTTCTGTTCTTCTCTCTCGAATTAAGGGGGGAGCCTGCTTTAGAACGTTGAAAATAAAGTATAATTTTACGAATTTTTTTTGGAGAAACTATACAGCGGATCATTATAAAACTTGGATGCATTTATTAGTACATGTTTAAAGATAAAAAAATTATTTTTTGATTTGAATATATCGCCTGTAGAGGTCGTCCTGGAGGCATCTTAGTGCAGCTGGCATTGTAAATTGGTGAGCATTCTCCTGCCTCCAAATTTCATCCAAACTGAAAAATTGAAATATTTTCTCGTTATTTATGAATTCCCATCGTCGATGAACCTTTAATATTCATAAAAACATTAAGTTAAACAATTACTTTTGCATGAAAAAGTTCAAAAACTTTGCCTAAAAATCGTACTTTTGTGTTCTAAGCTCACCATTTTGGCACTTTTCAACTTTTTTTTCTCTCTTTGGTTCATCGACGATGGGAATTCATAAATAACGAGAAGATATTTCAATTTTTCAGTTTAAACGAAATTTGGAGGCAGGAGAATGCTCACCAATTTGCAATGCCGACGACGCGGCTGCACTAAGATTTCTCCAGGACGACCTCTACAGGCGATATATTCAAATCAAAAAATAATTTTTTTATCTTTAAACATGTACTAATAAATGCATCAAAGTTTTATAATGATCCGCTGTATAGTTTCTCCAAAAACAATTCGTAAAATATACCTTATTTTCAGCGTTCTAAAGCAGGCTCCCCCCTTAAATAACATTGTCTTACTGTCTCGAGACAAGAGTAACATGTACAAATTTATGCTTATATATTCTTGTATGTAGAATAATTTGATATTAGCGCCACTTTATAGTAGGCTTTCTCGATGTCGACGCATCATTTTCTCACAGTCGCTCGTCGACTCGGCGCTTCTGCGTCCTTTATTCCGATAAAACGGCCAATATTTATGTGTTGCGATCGAAAATCAGGAAAGTGTTTCTGTTATTTACAATGAATAAGTGCAATACTCTACAAGAAATATTAAAAGATATGGAAATGTAAGTAAGCATATACGATATACTTACTTGAGAAATAAGATTCGAGATAAGACATTTCCATACCTTTTAATATTTCTTGTAGAGTATTGCACTTATTCATTGTAAATAACAGAAACACTTTCCCGATTTTCGATTGCAACACATAAATACTGGCCGTTTTGTGCAGATTCTACAAATTCTCTTAGAAGAATAGAATAAGATGTCTTTTAGATCTCACAATATTCTGAAATCAAGAATATTTTGAACTTGCTACAAATTTGTATCTAAATCCTTCTGAGAAAATGAATGAGATAGCACGAAGATGATTTGAATCTAGATTTTCGAATTTTCTATTCAAGATTAAAATATGCTTCTTTTCAATAATAAATATGACTGTCGCTATAGCGATCTTATTTTACGATAGATTAAAGAGTAATAGCATTAAGTCCAGAAATCTTTTCTGTGGGTGTATAACTCGAAATAAAGCATGACGTTTGTTCTGATATCAAAACGACGAGTGCTTAATGTCGCGTATTGAAAGGAAAGCTGGTGCACTCAAGAAGGATTGCTGTTGATGAACATTTTTCGATATTAACTCCATCACGAGGGCGAGAATCGTCGATTCTTTTTGATATAAAATTTCAAAGATCTTGGATTATAAATTTTTACGTCGGAGAGCAGAATTCCGCGTTGCGTTGCATACGCGTGCGTTCGTATTTCATTCGGCGGAGCGGCATGTGTAATCCATACATGTATCGCGGCGGTGCCTGGCTCTCTCGTGAAGGATGAATCGAAATCGCGTAACACTCTTACAGGCATTCGACGTGTGCACGCTGCACGTGTGTACGACGACGTTACTACTGCATTTGCATAACGAGCAGTACGCAGAACTCCTCGCAGGAACCCTCTCCCCCTCGTCGCTACGTCTTTCTTTGTCTTTCTTTTGCCGCTCTGTCTCTTTCTGCGAGCCGACGTATCGCGCCACGTATCGCGTGTACGTTTGTGGGAACCGATTCAGCTACGCTTCGTTAATGAACGCCGTATGAATGAAATCCCTCGTCCGTCCGGCCGTCCGTCTGTCCGTTCGTCCGGCGTGCGTATCGCCTTTTAAATCTACTCTTTCGGCGAAACGCATGCTGCACGTCACGACGACACGCGCAAAATATTTGCGAACAAATCATACGTTGTTTCAGATGAAGTTTCGCAATGCGAGATATCGTAGTCTTGAAAATTACTTATTTCTTTAAAACAGATGTATCATTGCACACATGTTAAAGACACGTTCTTGTATAAAATTCTTGTATAAAAATAGCATATACCTCGAGCCTAACTCGAGCGTGTCGCACGCAAAATTCATTTAATTTTATAGCAATTGGATCCCATTAATATTAATCGCTCGCAAGTGATGTTTATATAGTTAATTAATACTGATTATACGCATTATACGCAGTACATAAACGCGCGCGTCCGCTCAAGGGATTTTATTATCACGTGTAGTATTAATAAGAACAATCGCAATTGTATGTATTACATTCTACGCCTAACTGGACTACACGCGTTCAGTTTGTAATACATATTGTCTACAATGTTACACTCTGTCTTGTTTGCTGCATTTCATTTGTTTCGACAAAATATCCATTGAGGGTCATGCTCCTATCGTGTCACCGTGTCTGCGCTTTCATGAAATGAACATGATTGGCAACTGTGTGTAATCGGTACCGTTTGATTGCGGTCGACGGGATCGACCCAACCACTGCTTCTGATTAGGAACGGTGGTCAGAAGAGACGGAAGGGGATGAGGACTTATGGGGACGCTCGAGCCGGGAACCATTAAGGGAACCGAGCGTACATACCATGGAGCCCAGGAAAAAACCGCATTCCACGCATTCTCCATGCATTCCATATCGATTGTTTTATTCGGGACAACACGCGCCGTCGATGCATCCTTACAGCGCCGTTACTTTATTCAGATTTTAGTCTCGCACGATACATTAATTTATATACCAGAGAGAGAGAGAGACTATACAGGGTGTTTCCTCTAACTGTAGCACTTAGAACATCTCTGCTTCCTTTGATGATATGAAAAAAGTCAAAGGACGAAAATTGTTCGATTCACAGAGACTAGTACTCTAGTAAGTGTAAGAGGCGAAAAATAACTAGGAGACTGCCTTAGATTTGAACTCGAACTCTCCGGGATCCCTGGTTCACACGCCTAGGTCTTAGGCTGTACGGCCAATACTCCTACTGTTGTGATCAACTTGTTTTCATTCCGATCCTCTATACGACCTGTCAGTTTCGACTATCTTTCCAGATCTTACAGCTCGGCCAGCCTGACATTACATTCGTCCCCGAATGTCTCCAAATCGTCGATTCACTCCACTTGAGTCCCTCCCAACATCCATTTTTGGTTCACTCTTCTGAGTCCCTCCCAACCTCCATGTTGGTTCACTCCTCTGAGTCCTTCCCAATCTCCATGTTGGTTCACTCCTCTGAGTCCGTCCCGACCTCCATGTTCAGGCTTCACTACCGGCCAGCTGCTTCTCAACTCCCTCCTCTCCGAGAGGTAGTGGATGAATCTCAACTGTCTTCGAGGGGTCGCGGATTTTATCCCACTTCTGAATTGTAAGAGGCGAAAAATAACTAGGAGACTGCCTTACATTTGAACTCGAACTCTCCGGGATCCCTGGTTCACACGCCTAGGTCTTAGGCTGTACGGCCAATACTCCTACTGTTGTGATCAACTTGTTTTCATTCCGATCCTCTATACGACCTGTCAGTCTCGACTATCTTTCCAGATCTTACAGCTCGGCCAGCCTGACATTACATTCGTCCCCGAATGTCTCCAAATCGTCGATTCACTCCACTTGAGTCCCTCCCAACATCCATTTTTGGTTCACTCTTCTGAGTCCCTCCCAACCTCCATGTTGGTTCACTCCTCTGAGTCCTTCCCAATCTCCATGTTGGTTCACTCCTCTGAGTCCGTCCCGACCTCCATGTTCAGGCTTCACTACCGGCCAGCTGCTTCTCAACTCCCTCCTCTCCGAGAGGTAGTGGATGAATCTCAACTGTCTTCGAGGGGTCGCGGATTTTATCCCACTTCTGAATTGTAAGAGGCGAAAAATAACTAAGAGACTGCCTTACATTTGAACTCGAACTCTCCGGGATCCCTGGTTCACACGTCTAGGTCTTAGGCTGTACGGTCAATACTCCTACTGTTGTGATCAACTTGTTTTCATTCCGATCCTCTATACGACCTGTCAGTCTCGACTATCTTTCCAGATCTTACAGCTCGGCCAGCCTGACATTACATTCGTCCCCGAATGTCTCCAAGTCGTCGGTTCACTCCACTTGAGTCCCTCCCAACATCCATTTTTGGTTCACTCTTCTGAGTCCCTCCCAACCTCCATGTTGGTTCACTCCTCTGAGTCCTTCCCAATCTCCATGTTGGTTCACTCCTCTGAGTCCGTCCCGACCTCCATGTTCAGGCTTCACTACCGGCCAGCTGCTTCTCAACTCCCTCCTCTCCGAGAGGTAGTGGATGAATCTCAACTGTCTTCGAGGGGTAGCGGATTTTATCCCACTTCTGAATTGTAAGAGGCGAAAAATAACTAGGAGACTGCCTTAGATTTGAACTCGAACTCTCCGGGATCCCTGGTTCACACGCCTAGGTCTTAGGCTGTACGGCCAATACTCCTACTGTTGTGATCAACTTGTTTTCATTCCGATCCTCTATACGACCTGTCAGTCTCGACTATCTTTCCAGATCTTACATAAGAAAATTATTTTTTTTAATGTGACCTTTCACAAGATATCAAGGTCATGAACATTTTTTTAAACGAGATGGTATATTGTCCTTAACGAAATGATGTAGCTTGTAAAAAAACAAATTCAACCATACAGAATATGTTGACCTTCAAATGACTTTGAACGACAAAAATCATGTTTAGGAAAAGAAACTCTATTGTATGTATTGGGTCGTCCGGAAAGTTCGTGCCGATTTTTAATAGATGGCGTTGGAACATGTCTGAATATATCCATGTTATTGAAAACATACGATTTATATACATATACTTAAAGGTGACATTTCAACGCATCTTTAGGAAAAAAGTTGTTTGAGATAAATTGATTCGTGTCAATTTTGTACTCTTTTGAAGATGGAAGAAAACAAAGAACATTTTAGACACTTGATGCTTTTCTATTACCGGAAAGGCAAAAATGCCTCACAAGCAACAAATTCGATATGTTCTGTTTACGGAGAAGGCGCTTTAGCTGAAAGAACCGTACGTAAGTGGTTCGCTAAGTTTAGAGCTGGTGATTTTAACCTTAAAGACCAAGAACGCTCGGGCAGACCCTCTACTACTGATGATGACCAAATCAAGACACTGATCGAGAATAACCCACGCTACACGACACGTGAATTAGCAGAGATACTGAAAATATCGAAAACCACTGTCCACGATCATGTAGTGAAGCTTGGTTACGTAAGTCGCTATTATGTATGGGTTCCGCATAATTTGACCGAAAAAATTTAATGGATCGCATTTCCATCTGCGACTCGCTGTACAAGCGCAACGAAAACGTACCATTTTTGAAGCAATTAGTGACGGGTGACGAAAAATGGATCATTTACAACAATATAGAACGAAAAAGATCCTGGGATAAGCGAAATGAACCAGCATTAACCACTCCGAAAGCCGGCCTTCATCCAAAAAAAGTCATGCTCTGTGTCTGGTGGGATTGGAAAGGAATCCCATATTATGAGCTCCTACCACACAACCAAACGATAAATGCAGATAAGTACTGCTCGCAACTGGACGAATTAAAGACAGCGATTCAGGAAAAACGTCCAGAATTAGCTAATAGGAAGGGCGTCGTGTTCCATCAGGACAATGCCAGACCTCATGTTTCTTTGACTACCCGACAAAAATTGTTGGAGTTTGGCTGGGATGTGCTACCTCACCCACCGTATTCACCAGACATTGCACCTTCAGACTTTCACTTATTTAGGTCTTTGCAAAATTCTATTAGCGGCAAGAACTTTAACTCTTTGATCGACATAAAAAACCACCTTGAGGAGTTTTTCGCCGAGAAACCTAAGAAGTTCTGGGAGAATGGAATCTTCCAGTTGCGTGAAAGATGGACAAAGGTTGTGAAACAAAACGGTGCATACATAAGTCAATAAATATTTATCGACATAAAAAAATGTTGCCTTTGAATTTTCCTTCAAAATCGGCACGAACTTTCCGGACGACCCAATATAACTACAAAGATATACCTTTTTTACAGATGTTCGAAATGATCACCGTTTACTTCCATACACTTTCGAATTCGATGAATAAACGATTGTTGTACGTTTTTGAGAGATTCCGGAGTAATTGCGGTGCACGCACGCTGAATTCTTTCTCGCATATCTTCAGGTGTTGTCGGAATATCGCGATAAACTGCATTTTTTAGGTGTCCCCAAAGAAAAAAATCAAGAGGCGTAAGATCTGGTGATCGAGCCGGCCAAGAAATTCTTCCACCACGTCCAGTCCAGCGATCAGGAAATGATTCGTTGAGTATGTTCCGTGCAAATGAAGTTTATCGCGATATTCCGACAACACCTGAAGATATGCAAGAAAGAATTCAGCGTGCGTGCACCGCAATTACTCCGGAATCTCTCAAAAACGTAAAACAATCGTTTATTCATCGAATTCGAAAGTGTATGAAAGTAAACGGTGATCATTTCGAACATCTGTAAAAAAAGGTATATCTTTGTAGTTATACGTACAATAAATAGAGTTTCTTTTCCTAAACGTGATTTTTGTGGTTCAAAGTCATTTGAAGGTCAACATATTCTGTATGGTTGAATTCGTTTTTTTACAAGCTACATCATTTCGTTAAGGAAAATATACCATCTCGTTTAAAAAAATGTTCATGACCTTGATATCTTGTGAAAGGTCACATTAAAAATAATTTTCTTACCAGAGTACTAGTCTCTTTGAATCGAACAATTTTCGTCCTTTGACTTTTTTCATATCATCAAAGGAAGCAGAGATATTCTAAGTGCTACAGTTAGAGGAAACACCCTGTATACATATATATTCTAATGAAAAATAGGGGAAAACGTGAATTCACGGTTTAAACTGTAGTCATCTCGTTACGATAATGTATAGTAAAAATTACATGTACATGAGATAAGGAGATCGATTTAGATCGATTTAGAAACAAATGTTTATATGACGAATTTAGGCGATCACGGCGCATATCTAACTGTATTGTGACATTAATGGTAAAATTACTGTTGCAGCGGGTCTCGAGGAGATCTCGGCCAGATTGAACCTGATGGTAAAGGCGGAACTGGCCGAACTGGTCGCAGGAGCTCCGATGAACCCAGGCGATCCCGAAACCAGATGTCAGTATCTCGAGAAGCTTTTAGGTAAGCACGGTCAGAATTTTAAGGCTCTCATTCGCAGCCATAAATTCCCACGACGACCACCACTTGATTTGACCATCTGTGAGCATCGGTTACTGACTCTTACGAGATTCTTGATATGCATTTATGGAGACATATCGAATACTCAATTTGGCAAAATTGTCATCTGTCCATAAAACTACGAAGACTTTTGATAACAGAATATTTCAATTATTTTATACAAAATATTTTATTTTATTTATAAGAAGATCGTCTTAATTGTTTTATGTAGATGATATACAGAAAAACTTGAAGCTCAGGTGGAATTCATTTCCCAGTTTTAAATGATCCCTTTATTGATGCTTATATCAGAAATCAGTGTAAAAAAATCGTGTAAAGAGATTCAAATCTTGATAAATATCTTGATCGCAATATTATTCTAGCGGTAGACGGTAGAGCGCAAAACGGAGGCATATAAAATTACATCTACCCGATGTAACTGCGCGTCGCTCCTACAATCACGCTCTCATTGCGCGCGTTTGTGTAAGATATAGTTGCGTGCACGCTCGCAATAATCATTTTGTTGCGCCGAAAGGAAGAAGGGATCGACAAGTGGACAAGCGCGCGCGCGGGGCGAGAATCCCGACCGCACACACAATAAATTCGCTTAACTCGTACCGCACTTGGATGAGCTTCACACGCGCGCGCTTCACACGGAACGACCGTGAAAAGTACCGTTCGATTGCCGGCTAACCGGAAGTATTTTTTCGACATGTCGCATAGCAATTGATCGCGTAAAGACTCGCTTGGCACGAACCGAGTCGGATTAAAATTAAATCTTAAGTCGTATAATCACGCGCAATTGTGTGCGACAGAGATGCGAGATAACGAGCGAGCGAGTAAGCGGAACGTTCCGAGAGACATTTTCCGAATACGGGGGGCTCCATGTGTGCCGGATTATCTACGTCCGGTGCTGGGAAACGTGAGCGCGCGGACCCATTGACACACATACATCGAGAGGCACATGTGGCTCATCATCGAACTTTCATTCAGCGCATTGTCCTCGCTCCAAGTTCGTTTCCGCTATGATACGCGATATTTGCATAAAACGTAATGTCGCATTCCGCATTTTTGCCGTACACTAGAGGAGGATATCCCCTTGGGGAGAGTATCTTGCTGTCAGCTTATCAGCACTTTTTTCTTCCAACTGTTCAAGTTTCTAATTTCTTCATCTCCTGGCACGCATTATCTGAAAATCAATGATATCGTACTATCATCCAGGTGAATTCTTTTTAGTAATATACTGAAGATAAGTTCTTCACGAAGATACACCCTCAGAAAGGATTTCTGATAACAAGACGAAAAATATTCTTGACTAATTTAATCGTATTACAAGTACAAAAAATATGAAAATAAAACAATTTTTAATTTAAGGGGGGAGCCTGCTTTAGAACGTTGAAAATAAGGTATAATTTTACGAATGTTTTTGGAGAAACTATACAGCGGATCATTATAAAACTTTTATGCATTTATTAGTACATGTTTAAATATAAAAAAAATTATTTTTTGATTTGAATATATCGCCTGTAGAGGTCGTCCTGGAGGCATCTTAGTGCAGCCGGCATTGTAAATTGGTGAGCATTTTCCTGCCTCCAAATTTCATCCAAACTGAAAAATTGAAATATTTTCTCGTTATTTATGAATTCCCATCGTCGATGAACCTTTAATATTCATAAAAACATTAAGTTAAACAATTATTTTTGCATGAAAAAGTTCAAAAACTTTGCCTAAAAATCGTACTTTTGTGTTCTAAGCTCCACCATTTTAGCACTTTTCAACTTTTTTCTTCTCTCTTTGGTTCATCGACGATGGGAATTCATAAATAACGAGAAGATATTTCAATTTTTCAGTTCAGACGAAATTTGGAGGCAGGAGAATGCTCACCAATTTGCAATGCCGGCTGCACTAAGATGCCTCCAGGATGACCTCTACAGGCGATATATTCAAATCAAAAAATAATTTTTTTATCTTTAAACATGTACTAATAAATGCATAAAAGTTTTATAATGATCCGCTGTATAGTTTCTCCAAAAACAATTCGTAAAATATACCTTATTTTCAGCGTTCTAAAGCAGGCTCCCCCCTTAAATCAGTAATTTCTATTCTTCTCTCTCGAATTAAATAACATTGTCTTACTGTCTCGAGACAGGAGCACGCAAGAATTCACGTACCAATAGCTAACATAGTACAAATTTCTGCTTCGTTTATACGTCCCCGTATGCTTACATAATTAATCTCTCTCTCCCT